>NC_054546.1:7538061-7725561 GCF_017654505.1 Polyodon spathula | reverse complement strand
CAATACAGTCTAGTATAGAGAAATCAGTCAGCTAATTCAATACAGTCTAGTATAGAGAAATCAATGTACTGGGGATCTGAGAGCCGCCTAATTCAATACAGTCTAGTATAGAGAAATCAGTTCTGGGGATCTGAGAGCCAGCTAATTCAATACAGTCTAGTATAGAGAAATCAATTCTGGGTATCTGAGAGCCAGCTAATTCAATACAGTCTAGTATAGAGAACTCAGTCCTGGGGATCTGAGAGCTGGCTAATTCAATACAGTCTAGAATAGAGAACTCTGTACTGTACTGAGGATCAGAGAGCCAGCTAATTCAATACAGTCTAGTATAGAGAAATCAGTGCTGGGGATCTGAGAGCCAGCTAATTCAATACAGTCTAGTATAGAGAACTCAGTACTGTACTGGGGATCTGAGAGCAGCTAATTCAATACAGTCTAGAATAGAGACTCAGTACTGTACTGGGGATCTGAGAGCAGCTAATTCAATACAGTCTAGTATAGAGAACTCTGTACTGTACTGGGGATCTGAGAGCCAGCTAATTCAATACAGTCTAGTATAGAGAAATCCGTCCTGGGGATCTGAGAGCCGGCTAATTCAATACAGTCTAGTATAGAGAGCTCAGCTGGGGATCTGAGAGCAGCTAATTCAATACAGTCTAGTATAGAGAACTCTGAGATCTGAGAGCCAGCTCATTCAATACAGTCTAGTATAGAGAATTCAGTCCTGGGGATCTGAGAGCCAGCTAATTCAATACAGTCTAGAATAGAGAACTCTGTACTGTACTGGAGATCTGAGAGCCAGCTAATTCAATACAGTCTAGTATAGAGAACTCTGTACCGTACTGGGGATCTGAGAGCCAGTTAATTCAGTACAGTCGAGTACAGAGCTCAGCTAATTCAACACAGAGATCTGCCATTCATGACTATTGAGCACTTACTAATGCTGAATTAGGAAAAACTAAAAAACTAAAATAAATAAATAAATGACAAACGTTTCCACTAGAATTATTTTTTGTGTTCTTTGTTGTCAAAATGTTTTAAGATTGCAGCAAAGGATAATCTATCAGCTCCACCTAGTGGAAACAAAAAAGAAGAGATTGAGAGTAAATGTTTAATGCGGTCTCTGGGAAATTGGCTACTGAAGGTCATGTGCCATTATTCCTTGAGAATAGACAGCCACTGGGGGACATGAGCTGTTTAGGTGAAAGAGCTGCTGTGTGGACAGAACTCTGCTACCTTTAAAGGAGATTCCTACAGTAAAAGCATAGAAAAGTGTAGTAAAGCACAGTGAAAGCATGGTAAAGCATCAGTAAGCTAGTACAGAGAGGAATGCGAAAGCATATTAAAAACATGGTAAACTATGGTAAATGCAGAATATAACCAAGGGAAAAGCGAGGTAAACATGCAAAAATACTGTGTGAACACTTTTAGAAGGGTACAGCAGACAATTCTGAAATAGCAGAGATTCTCAAACGCTGGGATCATTTCACAGATTATAATTAGCTGAAAAGGGCCTGATTTCTCTACTTCCAGATCGAATTCACCAGTTGAGAACAGGTTCTCATTGACAGTGTTGACCGTGCCAGGAACACTCAGACTGCAGGAAAAAACACATTTAATTAGCACCCATCATAAAAAAAGAACAAAAAAAAACAATATTGATGTAACAGCATAATACAATACCTTCTTAAACCTTAAAACCTTCTTAAGCTGTCCACATTGGATCTTTGAACTTGATTTGGCGCTCATCTTGTCTTGTGTCTTGCTTCTACCCCCCTTCCCCCGATGAAGATCCTCCAAATCAATGGCAGCCCATCAGTCTGCAATACCACCTCTGGGCAGCTAGGGGCTCCCAACGAGACAAATTCCTTCATCAGCAACAAGCAAGAGACCGGCCAATCACATAGCCTGACTCTCACTAAGGACGGAACTCCGTCTCCCTCTAAAAGACTGTCATGGTCGGCTCCCGGAAGTCCTGCCTGCAAACCTGCCTCCGGCCAGAGGGGGCAGTATAACAATCCCATCGGGCTTTACTCCGCGGAGACCATTAGGGAGATGACAGAGGCACAGGGCAGCTTTAAAGGAAGGGTCTCCGGAGTTCCGTCGCGGTATGTAACGGGACACGCTAATCATGCGTGAATCACAAGCACTCTGCGTGTTTGCATGCAGAGCCAGGAGCACTCCCTTCTAACCAGAATGGTGTAAGAAACTCGGAACATTCACTCATTCATTTGGTCGATCATTTGTTCATACCAGTTTTGTTCGAAAACAGGTTGTACACCAATGCTGTACAAAATAATAAATTAATTAACCAAATAATTACCATAGAGGGAACCTTTTTTATTCATTATGTAACACCAGAATCTATACTTTGACATTTCTCTTCACCTGGCATCGTACTCGGCAGAAAAGCATGGTTTGCTTTGCTACAGTACTGAACCTGCTGACATTCTTCAACCTCTTATTTCTCAAATGTTTTTTCAAGCTAGAAATGTAATGTTAACTTGGGGGTTCAGGTTCATAAATCCTGGCTAATTTTAAAAGTTTGTTCAGAAGGTATATTTCTAGTTTAAAAAAAATAAAATGATGTATTCAAATTGTTAACGAGTGCAGTCAGGGATCTACAGTCTTGTCTTTGCTGGTCATCACTTCAGTACCCTTGGATAGCAGAAGTCGCTGAGTTTTAAAATTACATTTAAAAGGCTGAAATGGTGAAACCACCTTAAAACAAGCAAGAGGGCGAGAGAGCAGAATGATTTCATCTGCGTGCTGGCAGTGGGCTGGCAGGATCATTTTGTCTGCTCTTCGTTGTGCAGTGTGATAAGGTTACACTCTCCCTGCCCCAGCACAGAGACCATCTGTTCCTCCCTCCCTTTAAAAGGCTATGGAATGTGAGGGCTGCTGAGGGGACAAGCCTTCCCAATTTATCTCTCCCTATCTCAGCCGGGAGCTGCGGTCAGGCCCCTTAGGGAATAAACTGGCACAGCAATCTGTAGGCAGTTAGACTGCCGTTCAGCTTCTTGATACTGTTTTGTAATTACCCTTATGAAAGTTTCCCATAGTAAAAGCACAGCAAAATTCAATGGCAAACCGTGGTACATTATGGTAAATACAAAGTATAACCATGGGAAAAACATTGGAAAACTGCAAAATTACTGCAAAAATACCTTAGTAAACTTTTATAGGGTAGTTTGCAGAAACACCGTTCTGAGTTGACCCTGCTGTACTGTGGTAAGTGTGTTGTCAGTGTGTTGTAAAACATATGGTGAGCATGTTAAATCACAGAGAAGTGTGCATTGTAAAAACCATGATGAATACATATTTTAAACATGATACATACCTGGTGAGACAGCCAGCAAGAGCTTTTTATTTGCCTTGGTGGCAAAAAGGTACACCTTGTGGTACTCCTTTTAGGGGCTGCAGACAGGTTTAATTGTACTCTCTCAATTCCGATTCATGCATTGCCCAGATAAGTGAATTTCAATGAGCTTCTAGCCAGGATAACCAGCTGTCCTGTTGACAGCCCTGTTGCACTTTCTTTCTTTCTTTCTTTCTTTCTTTCTTTCTTTCTTTCTTTCTTTCTTTCTTTCTTTCTTTCTTTCTTTCTAATGCCTTCAGTTCTCTCCCAAGAACCCATAGGGAACAAGCAACTCGTTTCTAAGAAGGTCCTATCAGTGCTTCTACCTTTCTTGTCTATTGCCAAGACTCATTTATAATGCTGCCATTCTCTCTCTCTCTCTCTCTATTCCCTCCCCAGATCATTGCCAACACTAGTGCCAAGTTAGTATGAGTTCCTGCGTGCTGTGTGCAGTGGGCGGTGATGTAATGGGGCATGGTTAAACCGCTGTGAAAATGCAGCAACAGTGCACAGTGATGTCGCATTGGTGCATGGCTGCAGTTTAACTGGACTACCATGCAGTATATTGGTACAATCAGCAGAGCAGTGGAGTTAAACTGCAGTTTTATTACACCGTCTGTAGCATGACTTTCTAGTATAGCAATCTCTTTGCATAATGATTGCATTTTAAGTTTATACCAGTGTAGCTATCCTGCAGTTCAGTTACTCTCTGATTTATAGGCGTCTCACAGAACTTCACTATGTTGTAGAGCCCTTCAGTGCTTTAGTCGTCATTAGTAGGTACTGTGTGCAACTAGAGTTGAGTAGAGGGCTACAAGTCTGTGATGAATTACTCCTGTATGTGAGAATACATTCTTAAAGATTTCTTACTCCAAATCTGTGTTTTCATGATTTTTCTGTGAAAAGGATAAAACACCAATAGCAATTCTGAAACTAGTAAGAAACCAATCAAAACTACTTGCTGCACAAGCACCCTAAAATTAAAGTTGGATATTTATTTTGATATCTTAATTGTGTTTATCCTAAACCCCCCCCCCCCAAACAAAAAAAAAAATCTGCTGCCCACGATTTTGAGTAAAATAAATCTTTGAGAAGCTAGCTCGCAGCATGGACTACTCCAGTCCATTTGGTGGGGCTGTTGTAACTGGCCATGCATGCAATTCTCTTACCAAGGATGGATGGATGATTTAGTCTAACACTTTACCCTAGAAGTGTTTGACACATTTTACAGTGTTGTTAATATTTGATATTTTATAGGAGTTTGTTCTTTTGTTGTTTGAGCTCGAAGTTGGCATGTTGCAATGGGTTTGTTTGTTGTTTTTTCTCTCTAAACGAGGCGAGATTGAGACTTCTTTAAGACAGACTGAATATAAAATAATATGTTGGTGTTGTGTTACTGTGGTAGTTTGAGATTTTCTATTATAGATACATTTTCTATGTCTGTTCATTGTGTATTTGTTTTATTTCCTTCAATTTGCTGCATTTCAAGACGTGCACCTTTTATGTGGAAACAGGATGAGCGCAGCGGTGCAGCCATTGTTATATCCTGCATGTCACCTCCTCTTTCCACAAAGCAGGCACAAACTTTAAAAGCATTGCAAACTAACAATAAATTACTATATACTGGCTAGTGGGTGTTTTTGAACACTGTCTACTTATCAGAAAATTATTGACTTGCGCTGGAGATGGTTGGGTACCTTTCAATTCTTATTGGAGGAACGAATACTTTTTTTAGATCAGTCTTGAATCACGCCTCAGATAAAATGGTGCAACAATTAACATCACTTCCCCTCTGCTTCTTACCTTCTTTATTCCTTTTTTTACCCTCTTCCGTCTCCTTATTTTCTTTTCCACTCTCTTTCTTTCCCTTACAATTCCTCACCCCCCTCTCTCATGTTCCTGAACACTCTGTCTCACTCCCTCGCTTGGACCCTCCGCTCCACTCCAGCACTGAGTACGTGCCCAGCTTCAACCCCAATGTGCTGAAGGACTCCGCCCTGTCCACACACAAGCCCATTGAGGTGAAGGGCCCGGGAGGCAAGGCCACCATCATCCACGCCCAGTACAACACCCCCATCAGCATGTACTCACAGGACGCTATCATGGATGCCATAGCCGGTCAGACCCAGGCGAGGGGCAGTGACATAGCCAGGTGAGGATGACCACAGCCTCCCCTCAATGAGGGCTGGACCATGAGCAGCAATTTTTACACTTCAAACTATGTGAAATTACCAGGTCTTGGCACCATCCTTGGACTACTTTTACCATCATCAGGTGGTCCAGGATTAGTGCCAATTGGGGTCTGTGGAACCAGACGCAAGACAAGTAGACAAATGTTTCAGCTGGTGCCTTGTTCAGTGATTGCCTGTTGTAGTGTACTCTGAAGAAGGTGCTATCCCAAACCATTAGTTTACTTGGCTCTACGTTTCTTCTGGCTTTCTCAGAATTCTGCTGCTCAATCATGCTATAGGATTCTCTGACTGCAGTACTCTTGTGGCATTAGCTGGTTCTCTACAAGGCGAGGGAAGAATGTTCTGCAGCAGCAGTGTGGCTGATCCCTTTCATGACTGCCTGTCTGTCAGAAATGCTGCCCATTTAATGAGATGTAAATTATGGCTAATATGACAGTAGTGGATGTAATTGTTCTAACCCTGAACGTGCATGCTCTGCTGTGCTGTGGTTTGTGCAGGAAACACAGGAAGAGCCTTAAAGAAGTGCTAACCAAGGCATTGCAATCCGTTCTTCGTGCCTCCTTTGAGAGATTTTAAAGCTGGGTATTTACTTGGTTGTACTCTTGTCTTTCTCCCTGTGGAGGTTATTAGTTTAAAAATGTGTTGCTTTTGGATCAGGACAACACCTTGCAGTTTGTTTTGCATGTGCTTGTTTTCTGTAAGTATTTAGGGTCGGTTCAGTGTGCGTGCATGTGTGTGTGTTTCTTGTTTGCAGTGGTGGCAAGTCAGGGCTGTCAAAAATAATGATGTTGGTAAATTTTTTTCTGGGTTTTGAATTTGCAAGCCGTACCAATGAAATTGCCATGATAAAGAAGTATTCAAGTGGATGCTGTGGTCAGCAGAGTTGTCTTTTTGTTTTGTTTTATTTTGCGGTGGCTTTCGCTGTCTTTTGATTCTTGTGATCTTTTGGTAGATGGGAAGAAACATCCTTAGTAAAGCACTGTGCTCTGAAGCTCCTTAGTAAAGCACTGTGCTCTGAAGCTCCTAGGTAAAGCACTGTGCTCTGAAGCTCCTTAGTAAAGCACTGTGCTCTGAAGCGCCTAGGTAAAGCACTGTGCTCTGAAGCTCCTTAGTAAAGCACTGTGCTCTGAAGCGCCTAGGTAAAGCACTGTGCTCTGAAGCTCCTTAGTAAAGCACTGTGCTCTGAAGCTCCTTAGTAAAGCACTGTGCTCTGAAGCTCCTTAGTAAAGCACTGTGCTCTGAAGCTCCTTGGTAAAGCACTGTGCTCTGAAGCTCCTAGGTAAAGCACTGTGCTCTGAAGCTCCTTAGTAAAGCACTGTGCTCTGAAGCTCCTTAGTAAAGCACTGTGCTCTGAAGCTCCTTAGTAAAGCACTGTGCTCTGAAGCTCCTAGATAAAGCACTGTGCTCTGAAGCTCCTTGGTAAAGCACTGTGCTCTGAAGCTCCTTAGTAAAGCACTGTGCTCTGAAGCTCCTTAGTAAAGCACTGTGCTCTGAAGCTCCTTAGTAAAGCACTGTGCTCTGAAGCTCCTAGGTAAAGCACTGTGCTCTGAAGCTCCTAGGTAAAAGCACTGTGCTCTGAAGCTCCTTGGTAAAGTATTGTGCTCTGAAACCTGCACAACACTGATATGCTTCAGAAAATCAGAAAATCAGCCTTTTGAAACAGCAATAGAGAACAGCAATAGAGAATCTCCGAGACACAGTTCTCATGAGCTTTTAAACAGACACCACATTAAATGCTGAGTACATATAGGTGCTGTACAGGTTCTTTGAAACTGGAACCAGAATGCACTTGAGCCAGAATGTGTGGCCTGCATGGTTTAAAGCATGGATGAAATGCGAGTTCCAGGTAATCGGCATGTCCTCATGCATTCTACTTGATAAGATGACTATTAGAACTATATTTATACAGAGATGTTATACTTACTGTAGGCAGATCGGCTTCGAAAATAGAAAGTGATTTTATTTGTAGCCCCTGGGGCAGCAGGCTGTGCAGCGGGTTAACATGTATGAAGGGTATAAAGGAATGATATTTATGTTATAACCTTGGATAGGTTACAAGAGCAACTGCAAACACTGTAGGGAAGAAATCTGTGTAATGCAAATGACACACACATACTCGCATCTTGAACTTCATCACTAGCATACAAGATAAAGCTTTGCAAATACATCCTTCCATCAGCAAAGTGTATGATGAGGTACTAAATAAAACCCCTGTGGCTGGCATGCCATCCATTCAATCAATCAACCAATCAAACAATCACTCAATCAATAAGCCAATCCATCAATCATCCGCTCCATTGCAGCCTGTTTTTCCTCTGCTGCGTTTCTACAAATCTCATGTTTGTTTTTTTTCTCTTCCCTTGCAACCACTATCCAACTCCTTCCACCAATCACACCCCTTTCCGCCCCCCACAACCTACCCCTCAATTACCACCTCCCATTTCCATGGAAACCAATGACCCGCCCCCCCCCCCTTGCCCGGTGATTGATCATATGATTCACAGTGATGCTGGTGCGGCTGGCTCTCCCCTGGCGTAAGTAGGCTAATCTGTGTCTTGTTTCGTTCCTTGTGCTTGCGTGCGTGTTACAAACCCCTTCTCCTTCTAACAGCCTCATTCTCATCTGCAATGGGCTTGTGTGACCTGTGGAGAAAACCCTGTTTATGTCAGGATGTGTGTTTGTGTGTTTTGCAGTAGCTTTGCTACAGCGCTACTGTTGATATGAGGTAGTCTGTGTTGCAACTGATGCAGCGATGATGTCATTGGAAAAAAGAGGGGCTTGTCCAATCAAAGCTTGTGCTTGGCTAGCTCATCATTTGCCCTGTTAAGCAGACTCTTGAATTGTTGTATTAGATGTCACCTGGTAAACTATTCCATTCCTTTGTAGCTGGGTGGTTCAGGTTTAAGTTTGGTTCCCTTTTATGCCCTCTCGTTCTACAATTTTCAGGGCTTTTCCAAGCTTCTAATTGGTTTCTTGTATTTCTAAAACTCTTTGTTACTAATCAAGCTTCTTCTATGTTTGTGGCAGTTTACTCTTTTCTTGCCCTTCCAGCAGATTGCGTAGCATTTCGCTTTGCTTTTTTCCAGTTCTTCCCCCACCACACCCCACCTCAGTGTAGCATTCATTTTCGTTTCCTTGGTAACTATAAGATTTGTCCTCCTCCTTCGCTGTGGAGCTGTTAGCTTCCCTATTCCACTGACAGCAGCAGAGGTATGATTCCTCATTCTTAAAATTAGATATTTGGTTACACTGTTTTGGAACCAGGGGTGTAGATTAGAATGATTAGCTATATTAATGTTATCTACATGTTCTAAGAAAAATAAACTACATTTCCCAAAATCCCACCTGTGGCTGAATTAGTACAGGAAGTGAGGTCAGCAACATGTGATGTTATCACGTCAGGGCTTGAGAGAGGGATGCCTGTTGGAGGGGTGCAAAAAACTGACATTGCCTTAAAGATCTTTGCAATGGAAATGGCAGGAAAAAAACTGCAATTGTGTGTCTCCCCTGTGTCACGTTGTGCACAGCGTCAAAATGCCTGAACAGGACGCAACCATAGCAGGATTAATTAAAGAGAACGAGAAAAGTTACAAATTGCGTGATTCTCCTGCCCTGATTGCATACACTTAATATACCAGGAACCAAGAAAAAACAAAGTAACACAGATCCAGGTTTCATTCCTATTGAGAGTAAACACTGGCTTATCCCACGGGAAGAGGCTCTCAGAGTTTGAAATGCTGTCTAAGTGGTTGTGTGTTGCATTTAAACCTGACGAGATCGACTTTCCTGAGAATGTTCTGAGTTCTTTTCACCTTCTGTTTAAGACACACCGGGCCATATTTTCAAATATATTCCTCCCGTCTTTAATGAACTATTTGAAAGGAAAAAAAATCATGTTGATGTTGCAAAATGAGAAACAAAAACACCTTGAGAGTGTTTAAGAGAACTTGGATTATGTTACTTAGTGGTTTGGATCTGGTTTTGTAAAATTAGCTTTCAAAAGATAGATAGATAGAGTTAATTAAAGGCTGGAGTAAAGGCTTTGAAAATATGGCCAGCTGTACAGGGACGAGGAATGAATTACATAGCTGTGACTGTGCTCTGTGTAAAGGATACATCATGTCTTGTCATTTACTTTTTTATTTTAAACATTTGAGATGCAAGCTTGCCAGTGAAAAATTGTTTTGACAGCTTACAATGAGACGGTTTCTTATAAAACCCTTTATATTCCATTTATGATTCCCTTAATCCTTACAATAAAAATGTTTAGGCATTGTCTGAAATTTTTTTATTTTATTTTATTTTTATTATTATTATTTGAAAAATTTTCACTGAGCTTGAAGTATTCTTTATCTCCCAAAACTACATGGATCAAAGCAGTGTGGATAAACAAAGAGTCCCGTTGATTCAGATCACAACACAGCCTGCTGCTTAGAGACCAGAGGGGGGAAAGAGTGGAGAGGGAAGGGGAGAGAATGAGAGGAGAGGAGTGGAGTGGTCTGTGGCGACAGGAGAGAGGGGACAGATATAAAAGGGAGGGAGAGTGTGAGAGAAAGAGAGGGGTGGAGAAGGATGTGGGGAGGAGGATAAAGAAGGAGGACAGGTGGAGAGGTGAGATGGAGAGGACTTCCCTGCCCCCTGCCCAGCTCCCATTCACACATGCTGCTCTCTCTGTGGTTGCAGTATGCTCCCAGTTAAAGACCCTCTCATAGACAGTGCCTCCCCAGTCTATCAGGCTGTGATCCAGAACCAGGGTAAGGGGGCGGACCAGGAGATGGAGGAGTGGTCTCGCCGTTCTGCCAACCTGCAGTCCAAATCCTTCCGCATCCTGGCCCACATCACAGGAACCGAGTACAGTGAGTATACCGCTTTCCACTGTGCTTCGTTTGGGGACTGCCTCCTTTGTTGGGTTGACCTCTTTAGCTTCCCCCCTTTTGTATTCCTTGCAGTTTCACATCACCCTGGCAGCAGTTTGTGCGATTCCGCTAGTTAGTGTGATTCCACTATTTTTCCATTATAGAGTTTCACTGAACGTTCTTATCCTTACCGCATCATAACACACACAACTTTAAGTTTAAACAGAAATAATGGTAGCATAGACAGAAAATGAAAGTCAATATTTCTACATGATATACTATATATAAACCTATAAAAATGTATAAATAAATATACATTGTAATGCATTGAAGTGTTGATCATGTCTTTCCATGCCTCTCTCTTTCAGTGCAAGACCCAGATGTGGATGCTCTGATGAGATCAAGGTAGGCAGCTAGCAGCAGCAGCAGCTCTCTATCCTGGCCTTTTTCCTTTAATATCCCAATTTAGCAGTCTTTCGATACCTCGAGACCTGACAGACACATTACCGAACTGAAGCTCCGGCCTGTAGCTCTCGGGAGATCTCAATAGACATGGTGTGATTCCCGTTGGTAGGACTGCCATCCCGAGAGCTGAGAGAATTCCAGTTCAGATTCTTTCTGTGTTAAACTTCAACCTGACAATGTGATTTAGGAGTGCCGTAAAACTGGAGTGAAGGGCAAGCTAAGGGATTTGAATGTTTTCGTGGTTGTTGCCCCACCCCCACCAGATAGACGGATATGCACAAAAGTAATTACTTAATCACTTAATCTCATTTAAATGGAGGCCACACCTATCCGAGCTGCATTCCAACCCTCTGTTTTACTGGTCTCATCTTGGTAGGTTCTGATGTCAACATGTCACAAGACTCTACCATGATGGGCATTGAAGTGCACAGTATGAAGATGAAATATCGAACTCCTGCTTTAACCCCTTAAGATACACAAGCAATTGAGTGATTGCTCAAGTGCTTTCTTCTTTTAAATACATTTGAGAGTGGCTCAGGTGTCACGAGAAAACTGACCACGTGAATGACCAGCTCCAACCCGTCAGTAAAATTTAAACCCAGTTTTGTGCACCTCATTGCAACAAAAAAAAAAGAAAGTTAATATTTTATTTGTGGGACATATGACCCTTGTACCTTAAAGGGTTAAAGCCCGCCCACCCCGCTGTAAACGCTGCCCTGTGTTGAGTACGTGGGTCGGCAGATTAAAACACGAAAACATCCAATCCCAAAAATGATCAGGCAGGGGAGTGGAGGCCACAGACCCTAACCCATCTTTATTTCCCCTTCTTTCTCTCCCTCTCTTTTTTTTCTTTCTCTTTCTTCATGCCACAGGGAAAAGTTTGAAACGGAAGTAAAAGGCCCGCGTTTTGCTAAATTGAAAACCTGGCACAATGGCCTGTCTGCGCAAATCCTTAACGTTTAGAGTTACAGTTGAGATTTGAAAAGGAGGAAAGGGAGCAAGTTTGAGGAGGAGGAGAGAAGTTCTGAACTAGAGGCGTGTTGATGGTTGTGTTTGAGATTTGAAAGGGAGCGGGTTTGAGGAGGGTAGTTCTGAACGAGGAGTGTTTAGCCTCTGTGATGTGGGTGGTAGAAGAGCTAATCAGTTTTGCGATTGTTTGTAGTCAGTCTGTTCTGTGCTGTATATCCCTCTGCATTGCAACACAGCAGCTCTCAGCTCCTTTTTAAGCTGTGGATTTTTTTGCATTTTTTTATTTCTTTTTATACAACGACATTAGGATTTGTCATTGTATAAAAAGATAGGAAATATAAATGTAAGAAAGTCTATAGAGCTTTTCCTTCCCAGTTTGAATATTCAAAATAAAGAGAA
The DNA here is from genome assembly GCF_017654505.1 of Polyodon spathula. Classification (NCBI taxonomy): domain Eukaryota; kingdom Metazoa; phylum Chordata; class Actinopteri; order Acipenseriformes; family Polyodontidae; genus Polyodon; species Polyodon spathula. The sequence continues at coordinate 7,713,322 of NC_054546.1, read as the reverse complement.
AGATTTTGGCAGGCTTTCCCTTATTGTGTAATATTGTGTATTATAATGTAACCCTCTCCCCACCCACCACCACCACCACCTTTTTTAGACTGTGCCATTCACTTGCTCTTAATTCGCCTTGTCCATTTATACTCTAAGGGGCGCCAACCAGAGCTTTAAAATCCAGTTGTTTACTTTCATATTTGCATGAACAAACCTTACCACTGGCCCCACGTTTCTTGTGTTTAAAATCTGTTAATGTTCTTTGCTTTGTTTTAGGGACATTAGTTTTAACGACCTAGTACAAAGCTACAGTTTAAAAAAATGAAAAATAAACTGCTGCTTCCTGTGCTGTAGGTCACAGGGTGCGGTTGAAGCTGGACCATTGTTGTGAGTTTGAATACATCATAGGAGGCAGCAGCAGTTTTCATGTGAAAAAACAATGGATTTTGAAACTTGTTTGTCACTCCTTTTCAATGGTGGCTAATTTTCTGATTGCGTACTTTGCAGTACACTAGTTTTACTGTTTCATCCCAAAATTGATGCCACCTCAGTGTCGTTATAATCACTGAAAGAAATTGTCTGTGAATATGAGTGAGGTAGCCAGCATTTTAATTGGAGAAGCTGGATTGTGTTGGGCGTGTACTTGCTAGCATTTTAAAACACACTTTCCTACCGAAGATTCTTTCCTGGGTCATGCAGCCCAGTGTTTATTCGACGAAGTCTCTAGATCCAGTGTGCACATGTCGAAGAGCTTCCCTCTGTCTGTGTGTCTGTCTGTGCTGCGGAGGACACACAGAGCAGAGGGAGGGAGGCAGGCTCTTGTACTCACTGTGAGCAGCACTCCACCTCCCTGGTTCAGAGACTTCCAGCACTGCTTCAGCTCCGCTATGATCGTACACGCTGTTGCAGCTAATAAGAGGCAGGAATGTTTCTTTTAAAATGCTGGGAAATACACCTTGAAAGGAACTCAAATGTACATCAAAGTACCTTTACTTTTAATTGTCTATATGTGGCCGAAAAATACATATTCAGAAGTGTGGCAATTACAGCCGCATTTTGTAAAAAGCATTCGATGCTAACATTTATATATTGTCAGGCAAATTCAATGAAAAAGATGCGTGCGTGCAATATGATATGTTTTACCCAAAGTATTGTGAAAGACAGGATTTATTAGAAACTGATCAATCACTTGACTGAAGCTGATAAAACGTGCTGCTGTTTTGAGATTATTAAAGCAGTTAAAAAAACGAAACAAGGGGGTAGGCATTTTTTTTTGAAGTGTGAAGAGTACAATAAGAGAATTGCTTAATTGCTTTTGACCTGGAACCGAAACACTAATTGTGAAAGTTAATTTGCAAGCTGCCAGATAAAGATCAGCTAAAAAGATTAGAGGATAGAACTGGGCTCAGCCTTTGAATCAGACAGATGGCACACCTGATTTAACTTCTTTTTAATTCAGTTTTTCTGTAAACTGGCTTATCTTGCTGCTGTAGCAAGGCATAAACCGTGTTTCAGATATCTCACTTAAAAGTGTAGACGCTTTTTAAAGGTGTACCAGCTAACGTTTTAGAAGCCAGTGATTTTCGGTCCATTTTCACTCTTCTGTGATCATGGCTGAAATAAAGTTTATCTCATTGTTCCTGCTTGTGTGCTGCTCGTAGCGGGTATAGATAGGCTCTCCTACTCGCTGTGTGAACACTAGGTGACACTTTATTATTGTGGATTTGTGGATTTCCTATTAGCAAGGATGTGAAAAGAAAATGTGAGAATAACGTAACACTGTGTAGTAATCAGATCGTAGGTTGCAGAGGGATTTTTTTCTTCATGAATGAAAGTTTGTGCTGAATGAAAAGCCGTTGAATGAGTCGGTGAAGGACAGTGCAGGTTTGTAGAAGTAGAATTGTTTTCTGATGTAAAGCACCTGTATGTGAGGAAAAAACCCAGCTGCACTTTAACTGCTGGAAAAATTCAATTGGTAGAAACTGCATGGCTAGACTGCAGCTTAGCTGCCCTATAACAGCTCTAGTTTTAAGATCAGCGTAATTCTGTTATATTGCATTTACAGTCCAGTTGATCCACAGTCTAATGACACTTTTTTTCCAGTTTCCTCTACAGTTAAACTTCAGTTCCTTTTCATATGGGCGGGCACTCTGTTATAGTCTTTGCTTAAACTCTGGATGTGTGGGAGAAAATGATTTTATAAAAATAGAAGATCTAGAATGTATTCGAACCCCTCAAAACCTCAGTGATCTCACTGTTCAGCACCGTGTAGCGGGTAATATTGATATTGGTGGGTTTTGCCGTGGGTTATGGTTGATTCTGATATAAGTGGTTGGTACAGACTTGTGTAAAAGGCCGCTTTGTCTGGAAGCTGGAAGTGGGGTTCGTTGTCACTAGAAGTGTGTTGATACTCATACTCCAAGCGCCTTAAAAAGAAGGATACGTTTTACCCTTAAGTATATACATTTGAATTCCTCACCAGAATGACCCAGCACACGGTAATGCACAGGCAGGTTTGTATTGGTGGTGGGTTGGTTGTTGGGTGCTCTCCCAAAGTTTGTGTCTCGTTTACTTGGCCTATACTCTCCACTATTCAAATACTGCTATATTGTGAGGGAGGAGTTTAAATTGAGGGAATAAGAAAAGATCAAGGTAGGTTTTAGACTCCCATCAAACTATAGAAATATGTTTCAATGATTGTGTTTTCAGTACAAAGCCAGTTACCTGTTTGGGATTTTCCTTGCCTCCTCAGCTTTCCTCCTATTCAGAGGGGGTGTTGGGTTAGCTGATTGGACTGGGTCCCTGCCAAATAAAATGTGCAACTTTCTACAACGAATTGCAAATAAAACCTCATTTGAAACTCCAACACCCCTTCTTGTTTGGGGGCCCCAGCGAGCTTGCGAGGCACCGTACCCCTTGTGGATAGGCGGGGATGTCGAGAGGTTTGCATGCAATCTCTATTTGACTTTTCTGCTGTAGCATCGAAATCACCCTGTACATAGTGGCACTGTTTTTCTGAAATAAAGGATATTCTTTAAACAACAAAAAGCTCTGTGGCTGTTGTGGAGGAAGTTAAGATTGGGGACTGGGGGGGGGGGGGGGGGGGGGTTATATGCCTCTTCTATGGCGCTGCTCAAGCAGACTTTCTCTAACATTTCCTACTCTTTGTTGAAATTGCCTCTGGTGAAGCTGATTACATTTAATAATACTATTCACAGAACTTCAAGCACTGTTTTAAGGAATATTTTGTTAAGGAGCCAGTGTTCCTTGGCGACATTCACTCAGAGTTTTCAGAGACTCTATAGATGTGTTTTCAATTAAGGACTAATAGAATGTCATCTCAAGTTCTTGACTCTTTTTTGCTAATGCAGATGGACACTTGGGGGTGTGTCCTCCAGTGACTGGCAGTTTGATTGAATAGAGCAAGCTGTCCCTTCCGTATATTCTCTGTGAGGTGTTGAATCGTTCAAGGTGGTTCTGAGTCCTGATGTTTAACTAGCAGCCATTCTGCACACTCAGAGATATTTCTGAGATTAAAAGAGGACACTGAACTGCTAGAAAAAGCAGGTCAGGTCTCCAGTTTAAATCTGCTGCCCATAGTAATTGAGGTAAATACTAAACATTCATATTTAAACAGCAAAACACAGAACCATCAAGGATGATTCAAAATGAGTTGGAAAGGTTTGCAAAACTGTTAATGGCGCACTGATAATTATCTGTGATGTTCATAGCTAATACAATAGCCTCTGCCCTCATGAGCCCACCCTTGCACTGTAGTGTTACTATAATAACGATTTTTATTATTGGGCAGCTACTGTAACTGGTACATTTGTATTAAAGGGGTGTAAAATAAGACTCCTATTGCAGAGCATTCTGGGCCAGACCAGGTTTTACAATCATTTTGTGAGCTTATTATAATAATAATAATAATAATAATAATAAGACTCTGATTGCAGAGCAGTTTCAGCCAGTCCTGGATTAGTTCGACACATCAGAGCTTGTAACGTACACACTTGGCAAGTACAAGTTACATATACACTTGGCAACTGCAATGCGAATAGAATGCTTTAGCAGGGGACAGCACACTAGTGTACTTTATAATACAGAAAACTGCAATAAAGCACAGAATAGAGGGTGGAGTGCTGTAATGCATCCATTTATAAAACATATATACTTAACGGCTTTGAGGATTATTAAACAAAAGAGCAATTTATTACAATTTCCATAAAGGTTTCTTATACATGCCTTAGTTACACTGCATAGCTCTAGAATGTTCTTATTAATAACGGCAATATGATATTGTTTGTTACCTCCTTTATAACATATTCCTAAATGCGTTACTGATTATTTATAAGTGTTAGCTAACTGATTTTTAAATGGAGCTTGGTGGCCAGGGTTGCATAGGTTCTTCCAGTCCAGCCCACACCCCTCCCTCCTGCCTACAGCACTGTGAGTGTGAGGAATAGTTACTGAAAGAGGAGGACGCAGTGCAGGGGCAGGCTTATATTAGTTTCCGTATCTCTGTGTTCAAAGTTTAATCATTGCTTATCTCAGGAATATCACAAAGCTGAGACTCACTAGTTAAGGTTTGATTTTGATGGGTTGAATATCGTTTGAAAGCATGAAACTTTTCTATAGACGGACATTACTCCAAATCGTCACAATTTTTCCAGTAAGGTGAAATACACCCAATACAGCCAACAAACCAGAAATAAACAAACTCAGACATTTAATGCTGGAGCTGGTTTTTGTTGTTGTTGTTGTTTTTATATAAATGTATATTGGTAACTGATGTTTTTATCTATACAAAAAGGTTTTGCTATTGATGATTTGGAGTAAACAGCTTTGAGAATCTACTGTAGTCTAGAGTTATTTAATTAATCAGAACAGACAACAGGATGTAAGACCCCCAGCAGGTATAGCAAATGCTTTAGAACAGGCTTGAGGCTTCGGGAAAGTTCAGAGAGGGTACAAGGGAAGCAACACGCTGGTGAAGAACAGCACAAGAGGCTGGAGTTTATATGAAGACGTGGCTCCTTTCTATTGCTGAAAAAAATAGCGCCAGAAAAAGAAAAAGAAAGAAAAAGAAATCGAGTCCATGATTAGTAAGAGAAGAGGCTGAAGCTGTGGCTAAAGACCTACCAGGTAATTCTGCTTGTCTGGTTGTGACATAGGGAAACTCCTTAGGGCTGCTGTGGGCTTCTTGATTAATCTTTTTGTATTGAATTGGATAGTAAAGCTAACCTCATTCCTTTTCTCTGCTCTTTGACCCCCGATCCCCAGCTGTGGAGGGGGGGCTGCTTTCTGCACTGCATGCTGGGTATAGAGTAGGTGTGCGTGTGTGCTTGTGCGTTCAAGTGGCCGATTCTCTTTCCTCTACCTCTCTCTCCATCCCTCCATCTCTCCCTCCTTGCTTCCTCTTCACGCAGGCCACTCTCTCATTCCATGCAAGGTTTATGCAAATAAGTTTTTTAGGCGCCATTTTGGAACGAACTCTTCTGTGCCGTTGTATGCAGGGTGTCACAAAATGGCACCCAGAAAAACTCATAAATCCTCCCCTTTCTTTTTTATTAAACCTCATTCCAGACCTTTGTAAATATTACAGATACATTCATATTCTTTACATTTTTCACTCCCAGTAAAGGAGCAGTGAACTGGCACATTTCTAGAGACACAGACAATATGGTTTTAGCTGCAAGCCAAGAATGCTTTGGCGAGCGATGTATTCTAGCACATTCTGCACTGAGGGTTTTAAACACATTGAGCTAGATTCTCAAAAGCTATTTATTCCTTACTGTCATTAGCGCAGTGTGTATAAAATACAATTCGAAAACAAACAGGAAACGACTTGAGACTGCTTGCAAGCCCCTCCGCTAAATATTGCAGGTTTTTTTTTTCTTTTTATAGGGTGTTTTTAACTTTAATGAAAAATAATGCTAACAACAATTTGGAGATCATGGTTTTGAGAATCTAGCCCAGTACGTTCCCGGTACAGCTTCAGAGGGAACATAAACTACTCTCCCTACAGCTGGCTGTCTTTACATTGGTCCATTTTCATTCCCTACCCAGTCTTAAAGTTCTCACGTCTGAGCTGTTGTGCTCTTTTGATGACATGTGGCAGGCAGCTGCACACAAGTCAGAGGCATTAACAGGCTTTAAAAAAATCAACCCTTCGGCCAGGCAGTGACTGGGGTAAAGGGTGGAAACGCTGACGGCAATGCTCAGCTCAGTACACCTCCACCCAGTGTACGTGTTACTGTTTTTCTGCTTTCAGTGCTCAAGATTCCTTCGTTTCTTTGCTTGTATTCCTGTCGGCAGCGGGTTTTGTAGTTAATGCGGAGTGGGTGTTAGCTATTGAGCGGGAATTGGGCTGTCTGTTTGTGTGTCCAACACACCACGGTCACTCCATCTGTTCATTGCTGTCCTGTCCTATTTGTCTCTGTCTGTCTTCCATGCTCCATGCCTTGACGTGTTTCAGTGTGTGCTGACCATGCTGTGATTTAACAAGTCAGGATGTGAAGAGATCATTTAGCTGTTGTCCACCCCTCAAACAAACAACGGGGTGGGGGGAGGGGAGTTAGACAGAAAACTGTAAACTCTGGTACCTAGAACTAGCAGTAAAATGAATGACTAATAATAATAACTTCAGTGATATACAACGAGGTAGCTCAGTAGGTGTTTGAGATTATTTCTCGCTCACATCCTCTTACTCTGATCTCTGCTAGGGTAGCGTTGATAGCTAGTGCAGTCCCCAGCTTGCTTTATTTCTTCCCTAAACTAATAGTTCCCCCCTGACTGCCCTGTGGCTGCACGTGGTTTGGTTAACTCTCTCACCCCCTGAGCCCTTATCCCCTTAATCCACATTGCTGGCAGTAATACGAGTTTGCAGGAAATTCCCACTTAAATGGGCGCTAACCAAGGATTTAAAAAAACAAACAAACATTGACCTCCCTCTCATTACCATAAGTCCATTGTCCTTTAATTTCCCAGGTGCTCACTTTGACTGTGCTGCTCACAACAGTGCACTTTAGCTCCACCACCCTGTGCAGCAGGTATTAGGGCATTGGGCCCCTAATAGCCACTGGACAGGAAGTGTCAATCTACAGTGCTAAGGATAAAAGGGCTTCACCAGATTTCAAAGTGTCTGGGAAAACTGCAGCAATGTGCAGAAAGAATAAGAGAGAGAGAAAGGAAAGGACATGTGACGTGTTTTAAACCCTGGCTTCTCACCCCTTTATCTCTGAAGGTGTTTGCAATAGAATCAGATATTGCAAGCCTGTGTGTGGTTTCAGGTGTCTGCATGCAGGGCTGCACTAACTGCATTGCCTGCTGGCTGGGGAGAGGGCAGATTCCCTATGTTGTTCAACGTTCCAAGAGGACTTCGGCCAGTAGAGGTCGCTGTTCTGTAGGTCTCAGCCCAGCCTAGCCATGGGCCTTGACTTCCCCTTCCCTCCCAACTTTCTCATGTGCTGTGGCTGAGGAAGAGAGATATGGCTTCTTCTGCGTATATGTCTTTTAATAAGCAGTTTAATGGATGCTTTGTGGCACCAACAGTTTCCGAATGTTTCATTTCTTCCCTGTTATGCCTTAGTAAAAGTACAGCAAATTGTAGTAAAGCATAGTGAAAGCACGGCAAAGCATTGGTTAACATTGTAAAGAATAGTGAGATCCTGTCTGTCTGCCTGCCTGTGTTTCTTGCTGCATTGCTCAGTCTCCTCTCTATTTATGTGCAGTCTCTATTGCTGGTACTCTCTCTGTCTCTTTGTGCGAGGCTCCCTTTCTGTCTGTGCTTCCTCCCACCTCCCCTGCCGACAGACGCACACAACTCCGACATGCAACATCAAAACACACGGGAACCTAACCACACACACGAGTGATCGTGGGGACAATTCCTTATGAGATTTGCAGTTGATGTTTTGTGTTTGTGCTACTACTGTTTTTTACTGGCCAATGTGGTCTAGCTTCATTCATTTGGTGTATATAAGACAAGTCAGGCATGCTTCTTTTTTTTTACACTGTGCCCATGTGTATAACACACACACACACACACACACACACACACACACACACCAGTAAAATAGTAAACCTTAAAATGATAAATGCCATTGCAAACCAGTCTGGAGTTCTCACAAGGTTGTTAGTCAGCTAAATTCACAAGGCCTGTTGCTGCTAGATGCCTGCCCTCTGCCCCAGCCCTCCCTGACTGTTGTATACACTCTGGTTCCTGAAAATACTTTACCCCCATCTCTCGCCCCACCCACCCCGGGATTTCAGGACTAACTGACAGCGTCCTACTGGGAGATCGAAAGCTTGAACCTGACTAATCTTTTATTTATTTACTTATTTTAATTGTGTGCTTTTCCCCCCTGTTAGCTCTGCATGGAGCTTCATTTACTGTTGTGATTGGCACATTGCTGTATTTTAAACGCACACACAGTTTGTTTTCTTGGTTGGTTCTTGGTATATTTAGTTTTCTTGCAGGTGTTTTTTGTATTTGTTCATTCATTTATAATGCACTCTGAATTATTTCTTTGTTTATTGTATCAATGTTGCAGGTTATTGGTGTGCCTGGTTACTAAGTGCTCCGGAGGTTTCCACACTTTGAAAATCTTCTGAAAATAACTGGTTTATTAAAGTCTGTTTTTATAAATTATATAAAGCTTGATATTCCCAAAACTGTTTTGAACTGCTGATGGTTTTGTTAACAACAGGAAAGAACAGTTTCATAAATATCAAACTTCATTTCTTTAATAAAAACAGATTTTGCAAATAAAAATACATTCTTTATAAAGACCAGTATTTCAATCTTCACGCTGGCAATTTTCCAATCTGATCGTCACTTTGAAAAACAATTGCTGGCCTTCTAAAAAAAAAAACCCTCCTTTCAGGTTTCTGCATTCCTCCAGTGTTCCTTTTCAATTGATAGAAACAGATCTTTACACCACTGATTCTGAGTCAGGTCCCCATTGGCGCCGATCAGCATCATCATACACTTAGAGTGCAGATCCCCCACTCAGAATGACACTGAATTAGAATCAGTTGAGCACACCTCCAGGGCTTTGAATAGGAAAATGTTTTTATTCCTCTGATCCTGCTGTCATTGCCCTCAGGCCCCACATGGAAATATCCGTCCAAGCTTTCCTGATCACCATTGATGTCATTGTCACCCAGGTCCATTGCTAAATACACCCAACTCCCATTGCATAACAGTTTGATCCATTCCTGGTTTTACTTTGAGTTTAATAAGACGCACCTGAGTTTGTTAGCAATACAATGTGGCTAATCGAACATGTATTAAAACCTGGAATGGATGAAACTGCTATGCAGCAAGAGTCTTATTTCCATCTCTGCCACACGTACATTAACAATACCTGTCTCCATAGCTTCTATTAAACCACCAACTGTTTGTGATGATTCAGGGAACGTGAAAATAGTTGAGTACTTAATTTTAATTCTGGGTGTCCAGTCCAGGTGAAGCATACTGCGATTGAGAGTGTGCAGAGTGTTTGTGTGGTCCAACTATATGTTTAATGCATTTTTAATTGCATTTAACCTACTTGTTGGAATTTATTTTCATGAGGGACTTATGGTGAGTTGAACCTCCCCTTCAACAGGTGTGCAAAAATGAAATTCGGACCAACGATAATTAACAACCCCCCCCTCCCCTTGTTTCAATCAATATCTGCATGGTCTTGTGCAATAATGATGCTGCTGTTTGCATGTTATGATTTGCAAGGTTTTTTTTGGTCTTTCATTTCAGTTTTTTTAAACTTGTGTGTGTGTGTGTAAATGTAAAATATTATACTATATTTAATTATATATATGTTATATTTATATATATATAAAATGTGTGTGTATATGTACATGTATGTGTATGTATATAGTTATTTATTTCTATATTTTGTCTTAAGAGGCTGACTTCTCTTTTCATTATAACATAACTCTTATCCAGTACTCCTAATGAGCATGCTCCAGTGTCCACAAACCCTGCCCTTGATACTCTGCCTGCTGCTTCGGCCAATCAGCTTGCTTCTGCTGCACAAAACTTGGCCAGTCAGGTGTCCCCTCAGCCTCCGGCCCCTGCAGCACCCGCTCACCAAAGGTAACGGCTGATTTGGGATGAGTCTGTGTCTCTGAGATGGGATGTTTGCATCGTGCGGCAGTGTTTGAAATGTGCTTCGGACACGCATTGGGGCCGCATCACAAAGCATTCACCTTCGTGCTTGTTTAGCACCAATATGTTTTCTATAAAATAAACAAAACATTGATATTTATACCTTTAAATAATTGACATAAGAACATTAGAAGCCTTGTCTTAAAGGATCCCAGAGATTCAGCATCAACAGCATGTGTAGGTAACCCATTCCATCCCCTCACCACTCTCTGGTGTCTCTTTGCCTCTGTCCAAGTCTGTTTCCACATCATGTCCAACTGTGTGTCCCCTAGTCTTGGTTTGTAAATAGTGACAATGGTTTTAAAGATCATCATGTCCTCATCAATCATGTCCTCCCAAACCATCGTTTGTTCCAGGCTAAATAGATTCAGTTCCCTCAACCTGCAGTGTCTTTGTAGCTCATTCCTTTAAGCCCTGGGGTTAGTCTGGTTCGTTGGTCCCTCTCCAGGCCACAATAACTCGGGAGATCATGCTTTTAGTTTTTTCTTGCTAGTTCACTAATAAATAACAGTTTGATTTTTACTTTCACCAAAAAAAAAAAAAAAAGGATGCAAACTTTACCCAGTGGTGAATGCTTTGTGGGTATGGCCAGGGGTGTGATATGGATGTTGTGTGTGTAAAGATATGAGCATGAAAAGTGTTTTGAAGCACCACTTTGTGTTGAAGTTCTTACCGGCTGTCATACTATGTGTATTCCTTCTCTATCATTCTCTATTGCTGTTTCAGTTTTGATTTTTATTTGTCAGAATTGCTAACTATTCTAACACGTTAAGGCTTCTGAAAATGGCGGGGAAACATTATATATGCATAGTAAAAGCATATAACTTGAGGCTTCAGTTCACAGCGCAACACTAATAGGCATCCCTGCCTCACTTCTTTTCAGAAGCCCTTTTTGTTATTGACAATAAGACAATAGAGAATTATACAGAACACACAGTAAAATATATGAAACAGGTAAGTAATAGTTCCTGGGCTTTAATATGTTAATGAAGTAGTCAAGCAGTTCATTAACAGTCAAACCCAGCCCGAAACCAACCTTTCTTGTAATTGGAATGAGAATAAGGGAAATAAATAAATCGCCGATTGCTGATTGCTCCATTGCAAATTCAGAAAGTAGCATGCAGTTCATGTGACTGCACGCAGAGGGAGTTCCCAACACTGATCCCTCATTTTCATGAGCATTCAGCATGACAATGGGCATTAGAGGGGCAGAGAGACCCCAGAGGAATTCAATAGCAACATCGGGATAACCTCAGAGAGGTGACCCCAATATCAAGGACGCTGTTACCACAGAGAGCCCAGTCACAGAGCACACACGCACACACGCACACACGCACACACGCACACACACACAAATACTGTGCATGTGAGCTAGCCAACCCAAGACAGTACTGTGTGCCAGCAGAACAGAACAGGACCAGACAGTGATTGATAGGTGTAGCTCTCAGTACAAGACTGGCAAAAGCAATAATTCTATCTACATCTCTCTCTCTCTCTCTCTCTCTCTCTCTCTCTCTCTCTCTCTCTCTCTCTCTCTCTCTCTCTATATATATATATATATATATATATATATATATATATATATATATATATATATATATATATATATATCTACAATGTCAGTTATACTGGCTTGTGAAAATAATATTAATAGTAATGATAATATTACTGTCCCTTTCATTCACTTTTAAGTTCTGCAGTCATTCTGACTACAATATTCAAAGGGATCCAGCTGCTGAAACCCAGGTCTGGGTAACCTTACCTGAATCCACACCTGGACAGCAACCAGCCAGCCAGCTCTTCAGACTGCAGTAGCAGGGATTCTCACCTGATTTTATTACTTCTCTCATCTCCTCGACTCACTCCTCTTTTTTTCAAGAGAGCTGCAAAGACATCCTTCTGAAACCCTTCAAAAAAATGAAGGAAATAGCTAAATACAGCAGGGCCATGCCTCCACCCAAACAAACAACTAGAGCTGGTGTCCGATGATCAAGAATAATTATTTGTTTTAAAAAACATTTTAGGATATGTTAGCACATGCTAAGGATTCATACAATGAGGGTAGCTCAGTTTGCTTGTAAAAGCTTTTGTGCTATGCCATGTGTTTTAATGATGCATACCATATCCTACTGTATATACAGTAAAAGCTATATTTTGATTTCAAAATGAATAGAGACACTTGTCACTGCTGGCCTTGGCTGGCTCTCCTAAGAGCCCCCAGTACATTTCAAACCCTTTCAGAATTGGTCCCTGGTTGTTGAGACTGAAAGCAGCTGCCCTTCTCCTCCGTTTACCTGCCTGTCGCTCTGTCCTCCGCAGCGCTCCAGCCCCAGCCCCAGCAGGGGGCACGACAGCACAGCCCGAGGCTTCACCGGGGTCCAGGTACCTGTCGCTGGCAGCCACCTCCATCTCCTCTGCTATCACTGCGCAGGCTAGGTACCCTTGCCACCCCTCCCCTTTCCCTTCTCTTACAGATCCTGTGTGTCTGAGTCCGTGTGCATGTGTTTCTATCTCCGGTTCAGGGACCAGCACTACTGTAGTAGCTTGGAATTCTACCATGCTCATCGGGGGAGAATTGGGGGTGGTACAGGGTAGGGCTCCCCTTTCCCTTCTCTTTCAGATTCTGTGTGTGTGTTTCATTTTGTTCTTGTCTCTGGGTTCTGGGACCAATACTACTGTAGCAGCTAAACATGTATGATAAATGTTTTGAAATTATTATTATTATTATTATTATTATTATTAATATTATTATTATTATTCATTGCTACACAACACTAATGATCTATGATCTTATACAGTAACTCAGTCTTTTGACACTCATTTGTTTTGGACCATAATCTTAAAAATAACATTAAGAGGGTAGCTGTTGGGCCTATACAGGGTTTTATCCCTGAAATCAGAATCCCGATTCATCTAACCGATTCTAGGCATCTTGCCTAGCTTACGAATTTGAGGGGCCCCAAAAGCACTATACAAATTCTTGTCCGGTAAATTCTACAAATTATACCCCTCTGTCACGTTTCCTGTGGTGTAGAACCAGTGTTGGTGCCTCCTCCAGGCCTCCCACCACAGCCCTTAAGGCTCTGGCCATCACCCCCGTGTTCCACACCAGAAACCTGCCCAAACGAGCTGCCAGCGCCCCCCTCCCTCCCCCGTGGGACAGCCAGGCCGCAGAGGTTCTGACCTACTATTTGTCCCAAATCTGATTCATCATTGTAGAAAATCCCACTCATCTGATTGGCTGAGCTATTAAAGGCTGTATCTTGTGAAGCAGTTGGAAATCCTGTCTTAACGCCATTGTTTTCAGGGTTTTACAGTATTAGTCTCTTAATAAACAGATCAGCTGATCGCCTTACACTACTTACCCTTGTTTTGTTGAGGTGCTTTTTAAGTGGCTGATATTCTCTCCTATTAAAGTGACTGTGGTTAAACCACATTAAATGTGCAGTAAACTGTACAAACTATCAGGCCAGGACTGGACAATAGGGGTCACTGTTGCACAGCGAGGTGAACTGTGCCCTAGCAACATGGTTTTCCAGGACCCTACAGAGGCCCCAAACAGAACTGTTCTACATGGTGCAAGTCACCAAAGCACCATTTACCTAATTTGGCTCTTCAACTAGGGCTAAAGTTACTGCACCCATGGACACATCAGGAATGAATTTAAGGAGGCAGTGTGGTCCAGTGGTTAAAGTCCAGCGCTTGTAACCAGAATGGGTCAGTGGTTCAAATCCCACCTCTGCCACAGCCCTAGTTGAAGAACCTTACTTACTAACTTAATCGAAGGTGGTCTCTTAGGCACTCTCAATTTGCTTGTTTCTTAGTTTTGAACATCACTGTTGAATTTTCATCTTTAAAAAAAATAGTAGTAAATTAAAGACGGGAGTAAATTCTGGCCTTTTGCTTTTATTCTGTTTTTTTTTTTTAAATTTATTCTTTGGAGTAAAAAGCCCTCTTATAAACTGAACAATAATATAAACGCAACAAGCAACAATTTCAAAGATTTTATTGAGTTACAGTTCATATAAGGAAATCAGTCAATTGAAATAAATTCATTAGGCCCTAATCTATGGATTTCACATGATTGGGAATACAGATATGCATCTGTTGGTCACAGATACCTTAAAAAAAAAAAAGGTAGGGGCGTGGATCAGAAAACCAGTCAGTATCTGGTGTGACCACCATTTGCCTCATGCAGTGCGACACATCTCCTTCGCATAGAGTTGATCAGGTTGTTGATTGTGGCCCGTGGAATGCTGTCCCACTCCTCTTCAATGGCTGTGCGAAGTTGCTGGATATTGGCGGGAACTGGAACACGCTGTCGTACACGTCAATCCAGAGCACCCCAAACATGCTCAATGGGTGACATGTCTGGTGAGTATGCAGGCCATGGAAGAACTGGGACATTTTCAGCTTCCAGGAATTGTGTACAGATCCTTGCGACGTGGGGCCGTGCATTATCATGCTGAAACATGAGGTGATGGCGGTGGATGAATGGCACGACAATGGGCCTTAGGATCTCGTCACGATATCTCATTCAAATTGCATTCGATAAAATGCAATTGTGTAAACCCACCACCACCATGGGGCACTCTGTTCACAGCTTTGACATCAGCAAACCGCTCGCCCACACAACACCTTACACGCTGTCTGCCATTTGCCCGGTAGAGGTGAAACCGGAATTCTTCCTTGAAGAGCACACTTCTCCAGCATGCCAGTGGCCATTGAAGGTGAGCATTTGCCCACTGAAGTCGATTACGACCCTGGTGAGGACGACGACCACGCAGATGAGCTTCCCTGAGACGGTTTCTGACAGTTTGTACAGAAATTCTTTGGTTGTGCAAACCCACAGTTTCATCAGCTGTCCGAGTGGCTGGTCTCAGACAATCCCGCAGCTGAAGAAGCTGGATGTGGAGGTCCTGGGATGGCGTGGTTAAACGTGGTCTGCGGTTGTGAGGCTAGTTAGATGTACTGCCAAATTCTCTAAAACGACATTGGTAGAGAAATGAACATTCAATTCTCTGGCAACAGCTTTGGTGGACATTCCTGCAGTCATCATGCCAAATGCATGCTCCTTCAAAACTTGAGACATTTGTGGCATTGTGTTATGTGACAAAACTGCACATTTTAGAGTGGCCTTTTTTGTCCCCAGCACAAGGTGCACCTGTGTAATGATCATGCTGTTTAATCAGCTTCTTGTCAGGTGGATGGATTATTTTGGCAAAGGAAAAATGCTCGCTAACAGGGATGTAAATAAATTTGTGCACAAAATTTGAGAGAAATAAGCTTTTTGTGCGTATGGAAAATTTCTGGGATCTTTTATTTCAGCTCATGAAACATGGGACCAACACTTTACATGTTGCGTTTATATTTTTGTTCAGTGTAGTTTTCTATTGCTGCTGCTTAATAAGAGCTGATTCAAAGTAACAAGAAAAGTACCTAGTGTCTCATCAGTCACATATCCGGGCACTAATTCTGACCAGGTCAGCTGCATGTCTCCTTTTTTTACAAGCAAACATTTCTCTCTAAACCATGTGTCGTCTTCAGTGTTTTTAATTCTCAGGTTTTTACTCAAATCTTTGTACAATCTTGTCTTGGCTCCTAATCTGCTCTTTTCCAATTGTGAAACAGCTCAGGTATAAAACCGACTTAAATAGCCATGTAATTGAGGTACATGTACACATCAGTGATTGAATTCTCAATGTTATCAGAGATGGATCGCTCAACAGTCTCCTACCCAGGATGCAGTTTACTGTGTTATATCTGAATGTGTCACACATGTTGGAAACAATAAGCAAATAATGTTACTATATACAAATTAAAGCAAATGATCACATCCTGTATCTACACAGTGGGAATGCCATTCAAAGCAGTTTTGCAGATCGAACCCCATACTGCCCCCTAGTGGCAAGTGCCTCTGGGATGTAGCCTCTCTGTCTCTGACTCCACCCCTGCTGTCTGTTGCTGTTCAGTAGCGGAACACGTGATTGCTTCTAACACGGAAACCTGTCTTTCTCCAGTGCCAGCTTCAGCATGCAGTCCTCCTCCTCCTACAGCGTCCAGTCCAAAACCACCACGACCAGGTAGAGACTGAGGCAGTGCTTGTGGGACGTCTTGTATAACCTCTGAATAACACCTGGGATTTCTTTACTCTTTTCCTTTGTCTCTATTCTAGCACAGTATGTGGACTGACTTTAACACATTCTGAAGTGAAGGCTAACTGCACACACTACTCCTTCTTCTAAACACGACACCTGGCTCTCTGTGCTAACACTGTCTTTCAGTAGCAGGCTACTTCTCCGTGGATCTCTCTGCACTGTTAAAACCCCACTAACCATGCAAGCAAAGTCCCACACGTCTTCCGATCTTGTTCTATAATACACAAGCTCCACAGTGAAGTGTGAAGTGAGGTCTGGGTAACAGGGGTGCGGGAGGGGGAGGTGACACTGCCTCTCAATGCTCTCTAACTGCTCCCCTTATAACACCCCCAGCTCCTTTCCCCAGCCCTCGGCGGTACAGCAGAGAGCAGTGCCAACCCCTGCCTCTCCTCCAAAGGTCGTCAGCACCATCAATATTGTGCCCACTGCCTACCCCCCCGCCCCAGGTGAGGCTCTGTTTCTCTCTCTCTCTCTGTGTTGCTATCTTAAAGTTCAACTCCCTTTCTAAATGACAACTCGCTTTCAGATTAAAAACATTTCACATTGTTTATTAAGTTAGAAGCATAAAGTGATGGCAGATCTTCTCCCTGTCTTTCTCTTTCTATCTATCCCTCTCACTGTCTCTATCCCTCCCTCTCTCTCTGTTTCTCTATCCCTCGCTTGTATTTACTGGTAAACAGTACTTTTCACAGCCCGTTTGCTCCAGGGCCGTGCGTTGCACTCCGGGATCGTTTTAGAAAGCTTGATTCACATTATACAGATTACACAGGTGGGATAGACAGCAGGGTCGGGTATAGACCCTGTATAGTATAGTGATGCAAAAAGCATCTGTGCAGTAAAGTGTGTGTTAGGTGCACTGCACTGCACTGTCATATTTAGATATCATCGTGATGTTGTTTTTTTTAACAACCCCTCTGTTCTGTTTCTCTCTTTCAGCCCCAGCTCCAGTATATACCCCTGCCCCAGCTCCAGTCCCAGCCGCTGCCCCTGCCCCGACGACTGCTGGTCGCCCCCCCTGGGTGACGGACAACTCCTTCGCTCAGAAGTTTGTTCCTGGGGCAAGCACCACTACCCTCACCAAACACATCCAGCCTCTCCCCCAGGCTGCCCCGCTTCCTCCTGCCATCATTCCCAACTCCTCCCTCCCCCATCACCCAGCCCCCAGCACCGCCCCCTTCTCCACCCCCTCCGTAGGCCGCGGGATCTTGCAGAGGGCAGAGCGCTTCCCGGCAGGCAGTCGGACCCCGCTGTGTAGCTCCTGCAATGGCATCATCAGGTAGCCTGCTTCATACCACACTGCAGTGCTACACCAGCTCAACCAGGCCTCATATTTCAGTGGCCATCGACCTCGCAATAACAGATTTGCAGAAAGATGCAATGACTGAAACAGACAATGATATGCCTTTACCAAAGTGCTCTTTAAGGCGTGAAGCTATTATTATTATTATTATTACTGTTAGTCTACTTCTTATTTTTCTTAGTATTAAATTTGGTCATCCTTCTTATCTGTTAACTGCCCCATCTCTTACCCAAGGGGTCCCTTCATGGTGGCGCTGGGGCGCTCCTGGCACCCGGAGGAGTTTAACTGCCACTACTGCCACACCTCCCTGGCGGACGCATCCTTTGTGGAGGAGCAGAACAACGTGTACTGCGAGGGCTGCTACGGGCAGTTCTTCGCGCCCACCTGCGCCCGCTGCAGCACCAAGATCATGGGGGTGAGTGCGCCCAGGCCCCCACTGTACTGGGCAAGCAAGGACTGTTCAAAGTCAGTTCGACAACTTCATATTCAGTTAAAGAACTTCAAATTGCATGACAAATCACATGCTAGAAATCGACCAATCACCGTCAGTCTGTGTGTAGAAGTCATCCTCTGCTCAGAACATATGGCACAGTTGTAAAGGAAAAAAAAAACTAAAACAAACAACACTTTCTTATGTTCAGTGTAGTTTGTGAGTACTGTCTTTAGTTTTGGGGATTTATAATAAGCGTCCTGTGCAGGGTCTCTTATTGTACCACAAATCAGTCAGCACGGTTTGAGCAGACAAACGATCACAATCCTCTCACTCAAACTGCACAAGGTCACATCTTTTATAATAATAAGACACCCTACACATGACCTGATAACGTAGAATATTATGCATGCTGGCTGTATTTCCTGTTTTTTTTTTTTTTTTTTTTTTTTTTTACCAGCTAGCATTGCTTAATCAGTACCCCAAAAATAAGTTTCATTTTTTTAAGTAAATAATTTTTTACACAGCATGTGAACTGACTAAATATAAAACGCTTCATCCGGTAACCGCCTCTCCTGTTTAACACATTCTGATGTGAAGACTAATGGTACACACTGCTCCTTCTAAACACGACAGGGCTGTTTGTGCTAACACTGCCTTTCAGTACCAGGTCAACCTGGACTAAACCCTTAGTGTGTGATAAACATAAAAATTATAATATTAAAAATATATATTAATAAAAAATAATAATATTAGTATGAGGGGGAAAATATACATGAAAATATATTCAGTAGCTTGCATGGGGGAACCTTTTATAAGAGCGCGCGTACCCTGGCCCTAGTGCTTCAGAGCTGCTCTGACTTCCTGTCTCCTTTGTTGTTCCTGGCAGGAAGTGATGCATGCACTGAGGCAGACCTGGCACACCACCTGCTTCGTGTGCGCTGCCTGCAACAAGCCCTTCGGAAACAGCCTCTTCCACATGGAGGACGGAGAGCCCTACTGTGAAAAAGGTATCTCTACCCGGGCTGGTTCACTTTAAAGACTTTAAAGGAATGTTTAGTTAAAAACTGAAAGGTTTTTTTTTTTATTTAACAGTCCTTAACAAAACATTCCTTAAAACAGTATTTCAAGTTTGGTGAATAGGACCCATTAATTCCCTTTTTTCAAGATGTTTGTACATTTTTATTTTATTTTCCAATTAATTTCTCAAACATTTCAACTTTACCGTAGCTGGGATATTTGTAACCAATCAGAAAAGCCATCATAGGAAGCCCTCCATGACTATTTTATAAGTTAGTGCAATGTGTATTTGTGCACAAGACTGTATGTGTACAGCATTTAAATTCTGGGATAAAATATCTATATATTTGGGCTGCATATTTTTGACAAAACGCTTAAAACTAAACTGTCAGCTCCTCTAGTTGCTATAGTTATGGCTTTATAATTTCTGGATTATTGTACAGTATGAAACCAGAAGTCTGTGTTTATCCCACCCCTTGATTCCTCTCTCTCTCTCTCATTGCTTCCCATCTCCAGACTATGTCGCTCTGTTCAGCACTAAGTGCCACGGCTGTGACTTCCCAGTGGAGGCAGGAGACAAGTTCATCGAGGCCCTGGGACAGACCTGGCACGACTCCTGCTTCGTCTGTGCGGTAAGTCTCTCCTCCACTGCAGCAGGGGGCAGTGTGGCGGCTCTGATTCCTTATCCTAAAAATAAATGGCTGATGCAGTTTGTGATTGTTTTAATTGAACCAATGAAACCTCCAACCAGGTCCTAAAGCACTCTATTACTACTTAAGCCTGTTAAATCTGGTGCAGTGTGACCCTCAGACTAGTTCCTTAACAGGAGGAAAGGGACCATGTTTCTCAGAGTGGAAACATCTTGTGCTTCACAAAGCTTGTAGCAGAGTGATCGTGGTAGACTGAACTTCTTTTTCAAGCAAAGATTTCCTGTTTCTATGTTCTTAATTTTTAAACATTCTTATTCTAGGCAAAATATTTAAATGATATGCCAAATTATTTAAAAAATATTAATTCAGTTAGTCTTATTAAATATTAATTATTATTATTATTTTGTTAGTGTTACATACTTTTTGTAATTCTATCATAAATTTATAATTTTGAAAATGTAATAAAAATAATTAAAACAGAATGTCCCTCCAAAACAGGAGTTGCCCATGCCTGATAAAACCACACATTGCTTTTTAAAATGTGCTGCTTTTAGAACTACAGGGCTGAAGGCATCTTTTGGTTTCTTGCAGGTGTGCAACGTGAATCTGGAAGGAAAGCCATTCTACTCCAAGAAGGACAAACCACTGTGTAAAAAGCACGCTCACGCCATCAACGTGTAGAGAAAGAGAGAGGGAGAGCAAAGGAAGGAAAGGGCAAAAACACGGATCAGATCAGACTGCCCACCTTGAGAACTCTCTAGGAATCCTCAAGGTCAACGAGGGCTTTACGATTTCCCAGAATTAACGAAAACTAAAAATTTGAAGAAAAAAGGAGAATCGCAAAAAAATATATAAAATATATTTTAAAAATATATAAAAATATATTTCAGGGTTTACAACCAGAAGTGACAAAAACATGTATTACTATAATATATTGACGGTTTTTAAAAGCAGTATTAGCTTGTTGTTGTACCACTACTGTTTTAGGCTAGTTAGTTTGTTTGTTATTTAGATTACAAATAAGGTATTCCAAACTATAATTATACATATAGTTTTATAATTAATAATAATGGGGTAGTGCTTTGAAGTTTTCAGCTCTTTTTGACATGTATTGTATGAAACAAATAACTATTATAATGTTGAAGGTTCAGCTGTAGTACAGATCAAGATCTATCCAACCCCACAAAAGATTCACCCAGTCCAGTGCATCCATTATATGGGCTTGCTCTGTACACACCTGACCTGTGACTGTTTGCCTCATCCCAAAAACACAACAAGCCACATTTTCAAAGCGTTTACTCAGGTCTTTAATTCACTCCTGTTTTTTGAAAGAGGTAAAAACACCTGTTCATTTTACAAAACTAGAACCAAACCGCTAATTTATATATATTTCAAGTCCTCTTAAGCTCTCTCAATGTGTTTGTGTTTTTCATTTTGTAACATCAATATTTTTTTTCTCCTTTAAAAAAAATAGGAGGTAATTAAAGAACGCTTTGAAAACGTGGCCGAACTGCTGCTATGTTAGTGATATAAGCAGAGGTGTACAGGAATCGGTGAAGAGAAAGGCATGTATTCAGATCTGCCTCTGTCCAGATTACCAATCTCACTCTTGACATGGGTTAGCAGATAGAGATGACTTCAGTCAGGATGCTGCCTCTGCAGGGTGTACTGAATGATAGAGATGAGAAGGCAGATAGCTATTCATGAGTATTATATTTAATATATTGGCGCACTGCGCTGATTCACAAAGCACTGACGCTGATGCTTTGGTCTTCGATGCATTTTACTGGAATGATAATTTCTAATGCGTACTGCCCAGTGTATTTCAATGTAGTTAGACAGACTTTTTAAAGATTCTTTAGAAATACTGAAGACAGATGCTTAGATTTTTCTAACACAGATTGACTGATAGTAGTAAAGGGGTGATCCAATCAGAAAATATAACGCCTGCATTATTAACCTTTGCCATGGCGACATTCAACCAATGAAATAAAAACCACAGGTGTTCCTGAGTGTGTTTTAAGTGACAGGCGTGTAGAATCTCCACTGTGTTTTAAGTGATTGGCATGTAGAATCTCCACTGTGTTTAAGGTGATTGATGTGTAGAATCTCCACTGTGTTTTAAGTGACAGGCGTGTAGAATCTCCACTGTGTTTTAAGTGAATGGCGTGTAGAATCTCCACTGTGTTTAAGGTGATTGATGGGTAGAATCTTCACTGTGTTTTAAGTGAATGGAGTGTAGAATCTCCACTGTTTTTTAAGTGAATGGAGTGTAGAATCTCCACTGTGTTTAAGGTGATTGGCGTGTAGAATCTCCACTGTGTTGTAAGTGAATGGCGTGTAGAATCTCCACTGTGTTTAAGGTGATTGGCGTGTAGAATCTCCACTGTGTTTTAAGTGAATGGCGTGTAGAATCTCCACTGTTTTTTAAGTGAATGGAGTGTAGAATCTCCACTGTGTTTTAAGTGAATGGAGTGTAGAATCTCCACTGTGTTTAAGGTGATTGGCGTGTAGAATCTCCACTGTGTTTTAAGTGACAGGCGTGTAGAATCTCCACTGTGTTTAAGGTGATTGGCGCATAGAATCTCCACTGTGTTTTAAGTGACAGGCGTGTAGAATCTCCACACACTCTTTTGCAGTGCAGTGTCCTCCCTCATAGTGATTTTGATTGGATTTGATTTATTTATTATTGGATCTTCCTGTAAGTCAGAGATGTTTAGCCTGTCACGTTTATACTGGGACTTTGGACACTTGCGTTTGCACACTCCTTTGTATCTTTGTGCAGAGAGTGCCAAAGAGGTCCATATCTCCCTGATATCTTTATAGCACAGTCTCAGTGATGGGTGCTTTATCCTGGTTTACTTCAGTGGGGCCAACACAGGCCCAACTGTGAAAGTTTGTTAAAGAAATCCAGCTTTCTTCTTTCGACATTAATGCTGTAGCCATATTATTATTATTATTATTATTATTATTATTATTATTATTATTATTATTATTATTATTATTATAATTATAATAATAATAATAATAATAATTTATTTGCGTAATTAAATAAACGTAAAGTTAACATTAACTCCTTAAAGTGGTTATGAGAAAAGAAACCCAGTAATTAAATACTTTACAAAGAAGAATGTGAATTTTTCAACGTGGCAATTCACGAAAGAATCATTGTTAAATCACCCGTCAAAAGCTTTTCGACAACACTTTTTTTTTTTTTTTTAAGATAATAAAAAAATCATGCGAAAGCAAAAATAAAAGTGAAAAAAACAATTCTTAAGATTGATTCTTAACCTGCTGTGAATAAAAAGCAGCTTGGTCGATATTTGCTTAAAGAAGCATCCTTGACTCCATGTGTGGGCTCCTGTCCCCTCTGTGCAAGGCTGTATGCTATATACTGCGACACCACTAGGTGGCAGAAGAGTAAAGCCTGGTGTTCAAGCATGTGCTCCTGGTAAATTACGAACTTGGGAAACAGACACTATCTCCTGTTATCATTTTACCTGTGAAACGATTCCAACAGGATTAAGTGGAGCAGAGAGTAGACTCTCTCTCAGTTTCACCCATTCCAGGTTTTAAAATGCGCTTGATTAGCCCCAGTGTGATGGTAACAAGCTAAGTTGTGTCTTATTAAACTTGTTGTAAAACCAGGAAATCAAACTGCTATACAGTGGGAGTCTTCTTTTCATCCCTGGAGATGCTTCTAAAACCCAAGGTTTAGCATGAACTAGGTAAGCCTTGTGCTCCTGAGCCAGTGACTGCATGTCTTTCACAGTAGAAGGGAGCGGTTTAATGAAGCACCTGTATGTGTTTTCTGTAAGGGTGCACACACACACAAACACACACACACACACAGCCATGCAGCTATTGTTGTTCAGTTATTATAGCTAGAGATAGAGGTTGTTTGAATTAGGTCGCTATGCTGCTGTTTGCTGCATGTCTCTTGATATCTGAAGGACCACGGTCTCCCAGACATTCTTTATATACCACGGGAAGGAAGGGGTATTCTTTCTCTACCCCTCCCCTTACCTGTGTAAGATGTTTGCAACCATTTTGAGTTCTGTACCCTCCAATACTGAGACTGGTTTATATAATAATGCTGCCAGGAGTCCCTTCTTAATGCAGAGTCAATCATATGAGTAAAAAGGCTGTAGCTGTAAGAGAGGTGTTTGTTTAAGTTCACTGGTTACTTTCCTCTCATGGGAACTAGACTTCTTTCAGCCATTGTCACCCTCTCCCCCTGTTTCTCTTTCTTGTCTCTCCAGCTGCTCTGTGTTTTTCTCTCCTCCACATTTACCACCTTTCATGACTATCCAATGATTCTTTCATTTTATTCTTTCCATTTTCATCTGTGTACTTCTGGAAAACTTGTCTATTTCTTTCTTTCTCCTCCACCGGTAACCAATGATTTATTTGTGTTTTCTGTATTTTTCTATATTTTTCCATTGACATTGTTCTGTTTTTTTTTTTGCAGTGTTTATTTTCTTCTCTCCTCCAGTGGTATGCAATTGTTACATTATTTCTTTGGTAATTGTTTCTTTCATAATTTCTACATGCTTCTTTCCTTCATCATTTCTAGATTCATCATGTCTACATTATTTCATCATTTCTGTGTGCTTCTTTTATCATTTCTGCTTGCTTCTTTCATCATTTCTACATGTTTATTTCTTTGTTGTTTGTACTGTTTTCTCTCCTTTCCATATCTTCATCCCTTCTGTCTCCCTTCCTCATCTTCTTCCAAGTCCTCCTATCAGGCTTGGACTCCCAGTCTCTCCTGCATCCCTTCTTTGTTTTCTTTGTTAATGAACCTCTCATTCTCCTTAACAGGCTCTTCAGGATTATTATTATTATTATTATTATTATTATTATTATTATTATTATTATTATTAATTCAAGCCAAGAAAAAATCAAAACCTATGTTGTGAAGATCTTGGTCCTTCAAGCGCCTGTTTACACAGTATAATAATTGTCTACTGTGCTGCTATATGTTAAACACGATGTTATCTGCCAGAAGTAATCATATATTGTGACAGCTGATTGTTATTAATATTATTTTTATGAAATCATTTGATGTTTAAATCAAAATCATTTAATATTGTTTTAAAGCATGCAGTGATTGTGCCACTTTTTAATGTTTTAATTGTTTTATGCACTGAAACGTTACTAATACATGGCCTCGAACTCGCTGTTATTTTTATGTGTTGCGTTCTTGATTTGATGTGGTGTTTTTTTAACATTTCATTTTTTTTTTTTTGCATGGGGTTTGATTGACACGATTAACTGTGCTAATTGTCTATATTTTATATATATATATATATATATATATCATATATATATATATATATATATATATATATATATATATATATATATATATTATTCAGGACATAAAACAAGACGTCATTGATACATTTGAAAGCTAAAAACAATTGTTAAACAACTTACGACTTACAATCAAGTCTCAGACAGAGCCTTATACCCTGTCCACAGTGCATCAATAATGAGCGATCATGCTGAAAACGTGACAGTTAATGAAGTGGGTGTCAATCACGTGAACGTAACGCTCGGCGATCGCGCAATATTAGTGTATGGATAGCGGGTCTCTGTAAAAACTAATACAGAAGGTGATTGCGGTGATCGAGGTAGCTGGTTTATTTATTTTGGAATACCAAATGGAAAAGGAGAAATATGTAAAAACATGATACATGTCGACTCCTCAAAGACTGGAAAAACTTTCTCCTGAAGCATCGGGGTGATGTGAATACGTCCCTTATTAAAGTCTCCCAAAGTAATAGCACAGCACAGTGTAATAAAACACAGTGAAAGCATAGTAAGGCATAGGTAAGCATTGTAAAGAATAACGAGGTACAGTATGGTAAAGCATACTAATAAACATGGCAAACCATGGGTAAAGTATGGTAAATGCAGAGTATAACCATCAGAAAAGTGAGGTAAAACTGCAAGAATAGTGTGCAAAAATACCCTGGTAAACTTTTATAAGGGATAGTAAGAGCTCTGACACCAAAAACAGTGAAGTGAAGGGTCACCTTGCTTGTCTTTTACATTGCTTACCTATACTTTTACCATGCTTTCACTGTGCTTTGATACTTTGCTATGCTTTACTATGGGGAACTCTTATAAGGGTAGTAACTGAACGATGCACGCGTCTCTGTAAAGGTTGTTCTGTATTCGCTGGTCCTGTAACCGTATTGAGCATGTTCCAGAGCCCAGTCCATTGGAATTGTACTTGTTTTCCCCCTCCTGTGTGACTTGGTCTCTCACTGTGCTAGCTAGCTAGCTCCTGTACTTTTTCAATTGGGTGTTACTCAAGAGTGCATGAATGGATGTCATGATTTGGCTTCAATAAAATAGGAGCGATTTTTTGATTTTTTGGCAATAATTTGGAGTCTCCTGTTGTCATTTTACTCCTGGTGGGAATTCTAGTCTGCAGGTGAGTTGACCAGCAGCAGCTACAGGGTCGCACCTGCTCCCGCTGAAAAGAAGCAGAAGCACCCTACACAATAGGAACCCTTTATATCCTTCTAAAAGATTACCATGGTATGTTTGCAAGGTAAATTAGCAGTTTCCTCATGCAGTTCCCATGGTTTTATTATCCAGTGACCCTGGTTTACTAGGTGTAACGGTGCATTGTGTAGAGATAAATATTGATCCATTTTTACATGATGTATCGTTTATACTGTGATACAAGAACAACAGCCCAACACAGCAGCTCATTGTAGATCACCAAATTGTTCTTGAATGATTGTTAAGTGTGTTTTATAGTTGATATGGATACATGCTCTCCCTGTCTCATTTAATGTCTTTTAACAAAATGATCCATCACTAAATGACCATTTGCTCTTGCATCATACAAGCAGCCAATCACTAGAATCGCATGTATTGTGATACATGCGTATTGTGAGATTAATGTATGGTTACACCCCTATAGTTTATTATGGTTTGCCGTGCTTTACGATACCTCTCTGGGCTTTACAATGACTGCCTGGGCTTTACCATTTTTTTACTATGCTCTATCGTACTTTGATATTCTTTTACAGTGGGAAGCCTTTATAAGGGTAATCCTTGAAGAAACTCACAGCATTATTAGCAAGTGCAACAAATACATTTCATGACACACTAACAGAACAACTGACTTCACAGTAATAACCTGCACAGCTGCTCAAGGGGAGCCAGAGTACATTCCAGCTGACTAAAGTAATCCACTGTATGCAAGAATGCATAACAACATGCCTGCCTTCCACGTTGGTCATTTCCACTATATATTTTCAGTTGTTGGTGATATGAAAAGACCAAATGTTGAGGCTGCATCATAAATGCAAGTAACAGCTTATCTAGTGGGCCCAGGAACCATTTTGATGTCATTGGTAATTGACAGCCTACCTTAATTCATACAATGTTATATTTCCATCTTCTGACTTGAGTGTTTCATCCACGTTAGAAGCAATGGGCTGGTGGGGAGAGTTTGATTTTCCACCATGGCAGATTCAGTGTGGGTATCTTCAGACTCATCAGAGGATTATTGTCTTCAGTTCCTGACACTTCCTCTTCAGCTTCACTGTCTCTGTCCAGCTCTGCTGAAATGTATTGGTCTGATAATCACATCAGCTGCTCCTTGTTTAACCTCTTCATCAGAGAGATGCTGTTACTGGCAGAGAAAATGAGCCTTTGCTAGCCCCTGGCTTGTAGAGATTTATATAAACCTTGCTTATAAACACCTGTCCAGACAGGTGCAGACATTTCCAGACATCATCATTATCATCATCACAATAATAATAATAATAATAATAATAATAATAATAATAATAATAATAGACCAGGTGAAGGCATTTTATTTTCTTCTTGCATACAAGGTTACATCGATAAATACCTCTGGTCGCACTGACATCAGTTCTAAAAATACATAAACATCTCAAAGTTCTCATTTTATGTTCATTACTTCGTGACCCCGAAATCCTATGATTGAAGAACAATTACAATCACTCTTAAAACATCAGATTTTTAAAATATTTTAATACACTTTTAATACCATTTAACCCTCTCATTTTAAAGAGAAAAGACCTATTTTTTTTTTAGCATTGCGCATACAAATACAAAAACAAACAGCAATTAAAATACAGTTGACAAGTGTATATGATGGGTTTAATTGAACACACGCACACGCACACGCACACGCACACGCGCTAGGAAGCGTCTCTTCGACAGTGGGGTTTTTTTTTTTTTTTTCATTCTTAATGTTTTCGCGTGCACGGGCTGCAGTGATTGGAGGGTTGAGTCGGGGAATGGGTCCTCGCGCACGGTTGGAATTCTGCGCTGTTGCGCGAGGCGGAGACAGAGAGAGAGAGAGAAGGACTGATCGAGACAGATAGAGAAAGAGAGAGAAAGAGACAGAAGTGCCGTACTAGAGAAACGGTCAAAATCTGCATTCAGAATAGAAAACATGTCGGGCTCACACGTTTAAACGTTTGAATTGGGATTACACCGTACCAGTACTGACATCTGAAGCGGTAAGTGTGTAATCCGGATTCATTTTTTTTTTCTGTTTTCTCCGCCGAGAGGATAGAAAAAGTTTGTTGTTGTCGTTTTGCGGATTAATTTTTTTCTGGGCCCGCAGATTGTGGAATATTTTAAAAGTACTTGATAAAACTGACAATTAGGAACCTATTTTAAACGCTAATGTGTGGTGATAAGCACATTATCACCACACTATGTTTTGTCAGGACAGATCGGACTGTGTGTCAGTACCAGTGGCGTTTAATTACAGTGCGTTCATTAACATACTCGTTGCGAAATGGTATGCTTCGCAGGTTGTTAGTTTAGTGTTGATAACTTGTTATGTATCCAGTACTTTATTCAGTTTTTGGTCGTGTACCGGACTACAGGTACACAATTCAGTATTTTTCCTTGCTTAAAATGGGGCTATTGGTTTTATATAATAAAACTACTGTGCTTTTAATAGTTTTTCAAAAAAAGGTATTTCCTAATGTGCGAAGTAACAAATAAACGTAAATATATTCCAGACAGTATACAGCCCTATAAAATATATTTCTATTTATATATATATATATATATATATATATATATATATATATATATATATATATATATATATATATATATATATATAGATTATTAACGACTGGATAGCTAGCTCGGATGGATGTGTTCTGTGTTGTATGCATTTATTTGTTGTTATTTATTAGACTTGTCAGTCAGTTTGCGTGACACAACCACGCCATACATGTTGTTGATGATGATGATATGTGGAGTTTAGTTATCAGCCAGCACCCCACTGCGCCACAGAGTGAGGTAGAGTGACCTGAGTGGAATTGAGAAAAGGCCGCAAATTAAAGACTCGCACCAGCACTAGTCGTTACTCGTTACAGATTGTAGAGAGCAGTTTTTAGCTCTCTTTAGTTGTTTATGCACTGAACGCTTGGTAACTTGGGTGTCATCGAACAGGAATACGACTACGTCATGTAAGAACTGCATATGGGGAACAGAAAGAAACAGATTTTTGATTGATAACGTTTTCGAGGTTTAAGGTTATATTGCAAAAGTATTTACTGTCGTTTTACCGACCCTATGTTTATTGATTACAGGGCCCAATTAACGCATAGGCCGAACTCAAGGGCCCCCCCCAAAACGGTGCTGTGTGTGTGTGTGTGTGTGTGTGTGTGTGTGTGTTGGTGTTAAACATATGCAGATTTGCGGCTAAACTGGAAACTTCACTCACTGACATTCGAACCTAGGCATGTATCTCAGAATTGAATTGTTATGAGGTGTTAGGCAGATTTCTGTACAGCATATAATTATTTATCTCGACGTGGTTCCATGCTTGTGCAGAAGCAGTTTTTAAAAGGTCGCTGGATGTGCACCAATTGAGTTCTTAGTCAGGGAGCATGTGAATTCCTGTGGGAATTTTGTGATTAAAGCGAGCCACCCATTTGGATGTCTTAAGGGGACCGCAAATAACAATAAAAAAGTTTTTGGCAGTCAGGAAATCTGCTCTGGTGTGGGCTGTGAATTATTGAGAAATAAATCCAAAATATCGGTCTGAAGCCATTTCGGTCAAAGAGATAAACACAGTTGTAGGTGTATAAAGTGGACCATTTATACCTTAAATGTCAATATGTATGGAAAATGAAAATACAGCAGTCGGAGTGACCACAGGCATTGGCTATGCCTTCATAACATGAGTTTCTGAAAAATAAAATTGTCACTCATGTAAAACAATGTTAAAGTTCTTACGGCTTATCAGATATGTTAACAGTATGGAACAGTCTGGCAAGAAATTATTCTAAGTACTGCTATCACTCATCATATAAACTTTGTGTATCACCAGAGTCTACTTTGTCTTCTGCGTAATTCCTGCTTCTGCCTTGTCCTTCTGCATGCTCATTTGTATCAGGCACTGTGTCTTCCCCTTTGGGCAGCTTCTCAAGAATGGCCATCAAACTGCTCTTCACTTGGCAGTGTAGCATTGCTCTGTCAACTGCAAACATCGACCTTGGCACAACTGGGAGCTCATGCCTTCCCTCAGTTTCCTCTAGGTTGATTTCTGGTCTTGACTTGGATACCAGCAGCATGCGAGCAAAAAGGATTTTCAGATTCCCTCTTATTTTGTCTGTGGTAAATACTTCACGCATACGAAAAAATAAATAATTAGTCGCCTGTCACACTACAGCCACCTCCTTTACACGGTTCACAGACTGGGCAACAGTTATAGCATGATGCTTTATACTCCGCGACTGAACCATTTTACCAGTATCAAAGTACTTTGCTAGCGGACCCCTGGTGACAATATCCACATATACAGTGAAGAGAAAAAGTTTGTAAACCCCTTAGGATTTTCACATATTTCAAACCTAAAATGCTATTAGATCTTAATCGAAGCCCTAATAATAGTTAAAGATATATCTTTAATTTTATTTTTTCTATTTAACACTTTGGATGCCAACGTTGCCGTTCAGCGCCCAGCGGGTCTGTACCAGTGGTGCAAATCGGTGACAGGTAGCTGTACCTTTTTATAAATAGACCTTGTTGACTAAAACAACAAGAAGCATGAACAAATGTCACCACAATAAGCAGCACAACTGCTGCTTTTGATTAGTCTATTATTGAATATATGCTGTCATTCACTTTCAAATGTGATTTGCTAAAAAAAAAAAGTTGCTGACAGCCAAACAAAACGGAGGAGGCAGTGCTTGCACTGTGAAGTGATGTGACTGGTTTTCCGTGCAGTCCATTAGTATCACTCTCGTGAAGAATTGAGATTTAGTTTCTGATATTTAATTAAATATAAAAGGATATTTTGTAAACAACTTCTGTTAATAAGATAGTATTGCTATTGCTTCAATAGGATAGTATTTAGTCATTAGGAAATTGTTTTTTATTTATTTTTTCACATTTACCTATATTGGCCGATTGTTTACCCAGGTTTTAAATCAGATAATATAATATGTCCATTTACAACCAACCATTTCATCACTTGCAAAAAAAGGAACATATTACCCCTTTGTACTTTTGCTGTATCATTTGTAGTTTTTTAGATATTCAGAGATATATAAAAACACTTACTAAGCTAAGTGGAATGCTGGTGAAAGACAGCATTCTACTGGAAAACAGCGTTAGCTAAGCAGTGTGTGCTGGAAAGCCTTGTCAGAACATGGGTCAAGAGAGTGGAGTGGTGGTGTTGTATTTTTTTATAGAATTTCCTGTCTTTTTTCAGCTTTGACAGCTGTTTGTCATTTAAAATTTCATAAATATGTAATTCCATTATGTTTGTTGATCAGCTGGAATGAATTATTGATCTATTGATTAAAGAAAGATTGATCAATAACTCTGTCATCAGCTATTATTATCACTGCATTGATACTGTACGTATTGTACAAGCATCGAAAGGTTTGATTCTTTTACAATTTGTACAGCTTGAATGAATAATTGTTAGATGTTATTTGAACTAGTCACAATTTTGGTATTTACATTTGGTATATGTGCTGTGAAAATGGGTCTTAAATTTTCTAAAGATTGGTCTTAAACAATCTTTTAAAGGGTCTTAAATTTTCTCAGCTGATAGCTGCAGGAACCATGTGTGAAAACTAGGGCTGCAAACAATTACACTGTGATGTAATCAGGCCGGTTACACGTGTCATTTGATTTACCATACTGGAATGTAAAATACTAAAACAGGAATTGTGCAAAAGTTCCTGGTAAAGCTATTGTACCTGATTTTAATTATACTAGTATTAAAAAAGATGAATAAAATGAGGAAGAGGTGCCTACACAAGAACAGTATACAAAGTGGAAAATTGAATTAAATGTCAAGAAATGGAAAGTGTTATATGTAGGTCACACAAATGCCAAATGAGGGAGGATAGAACTAGAAAAGGCACACCATAAGAAAGACCTTGGTGTGGTAATATGTAGCTCTGTCAGCAACCACACAGTGGGGAGAAGCAATCAAAAAGGCCAACAGAATACTTGGGTATATAGCCAGAAGTGTAGTGTACAATCCAAGGAGGTTATGCTAAGGTTATATAATGCCCTGGTGAGACCGCGCTTAGAATATTGTGTGGGACACAAATGGGACATTGTGGCCCTGGAGAGAGTCCAAAGAAGAGCAACTTGACTAATCCCAGGGTTTAAGAGGCTACAACTATGAATAAAGGATGAACAAACTGAATCTATTTAGCTTGTAACAAAGAAAAATCAAGGCGGACATGATTGAAGTCTTAAAAGGAGTCGGCTAAGGAAAGGTCGTGTGTATCTGTTTATGATGAATCATTATCGTTTGCTAAGTTTGTGTTTGTAAGTTTGTGTCATGTGTTTTATCATTTACGGCACAACCAGCTATCGCAAAAAAAGACGATCAACCTGCCATAGCAAGTACATGCAGTAGTGGACGTGGGATTGTCAAGCTTGGATACCTTGCAGAACAATTGAACCACTGCCAAGGTTACATCTGAGTTGCTGTGAGGTTGCGAGAAAGATGTGTTTGGCTAGTATTCTGTTTATTGGGGTTTGTTTGAAAAAATCAATTATGTAATTTAACTTTTGAAAACTAGGAGTAGCATACTTGTCTGTTTTACAAATACAATACAACATGTGTAATTGTAGACCTACTCACTAACATGGCATATGTTTTGTTTTTCTTATGCAGTGTACCAATGTTTCATGTCAGTTCCAGAACTCTATACACACTGGGGAACCCCCCCCCCCCCCCCCCCCCCACACACACACACACACACACACGCACACCATAGCAGGCATTTCTCAGAAATTATGCTACTCTGTCAACACGAAATGTGCTGCGTGGCCTGAATTCATGAAGTCGGTGCTTTTTTCAGTAATCAATTTTTTCTGTCACTGTTGACATTCTACTTGCATCTAAATCATGTTAAAAAAAAATAAAAAATAATAATTGTAATATTTTGGATTTATATTCTGGTGTGACAGGGTAGCCGAACATTGATCATGTTCCCTGACCAGAAAGCTGACAGAGACACACAGATAGGTACTACGGGTGAAAAGCGGTCTTGTGCACTGTTTTTTTTTTTTTTTTTTTATTGCAAACAAAAATAAATAAAAAGGTTGTACATAAACTGCACACAGAACAACAAAAAAAATTCAAACAAAAAAAAAAAATGACGAACACAAAACTGACACCAAACAAATATTGTGCTTCCTGCATGTGTAGCAATTGCTTTCTTTCAGTTTCGTTTTTACTTTCCTTTCTCACGTAGCGCCTCTCTGTACACCTACCCTGAACAACAAAAGCTGCTGGTTTTTATACTGGTGACCATCTCCAGATTAGCAATAAATAAATCAATCAATTAATTAATCTGGAGATGGTCACCACCTGCACAGGGTTTTAGTTTGCATGGCCGACGGTCAATAATCACTGACTGCCGACCATGCGTTTGCACGAGCTGTCTGGCAGAGACAAGCTGCAAACACCGCCTCTGCCAGACCACATTTAAACCAAACAATGACAAAACATATTCGTTTTTAAATAAACACAAAATACATTTCCTTTTAAATAAAACAGCACACCAAATACATTTGAACTCATAGTGCCTTCAGCAGTGCAGACAAACGCACTTGATCAGCAGGGCTTTGCCCTGCCTCCTATTTACATGCAGGGCTTTTCTGTCGTGGTACAGCCAGTTATTTTGAAATGGAATACCTTATATGGATAAGAGTAAAAAAAAATAATCCTTTACATATGCTGTTAAATCCTTAATATAATGTTTTGGTTTTCGTAGCTATGATCAATGCAGGAGTAACTCATCAACAAATCAATATGGTCCTCACAGGAATGAATATTCTGGGTATTTCATTCCCTTCTTTGAAAAGCAGGGTATGGGTGGTTGGGAGGGCTCATGAGTGATTTGCAGAAGGTGTCACAAGGCTAATGCAGCTGAGATTGAAGTGTCAGATAAAATGTAATTGTTTATTATTGCCATAGTTTTGAACATTTGGTAGTAAAGAATGAAACACAGTTGAACAAATTAAATGTAACATTTCTAATCTATTTAATTGATTTTGTACATTTTTGTGGAAAGGCAGAGTAATGCCATCCTTGTTCTCTAACAGCAGTGAATGATGAAATTAGCATTGATGGTGCTTGACAGACTAGAGGGACAAGTAAGGCATACTCTGGCCATGTCACTGCAGTGAGCAAGACGAGGAAGAAATGTGTTGCATATGCAACATGTAAAAAATGATGTGACATTTGTGATGTCGCCAGGAGGAAGGCCAACCCCCCTAAGCTACAGAAAAAAATACTCTGGTTCAGCTACAGGTACCGAAGCTTGTGCTTCTGTCAGAGTTGTGAAGAAACTGAAGGAAAAAGGGTTTAAATGTGAAGAAATACCTCAAATCTGATTTATTGAAAATGTACGATACCCTTGCATCAGAGCAATTTGAAAAAGCTGTTAAACCTAGGAAGCAGCAATGCTAATGAGAATCCGAATTTTATAATAAGCAGGAAATGTTCCAAGAGTACTTTTTTTTTTTTTTCTTGAAGTGGGAGAATGGACCATAGCATGGCAACTGCTGAGAGAAAAAATTAAGGACATCTGTACATCCATCAGGTATTTTGGGTACAAACACATGAGTAGAACAGAGTTTTAAAAATGAATAACAGACCCAGAACTAAGCAAACCAGATTTTTCACCCGTGAGTGCTAATGACACACACTCATCTTTTTGTGCCTTGAGTCCTCCATAAGGTCTTCTAGTTCTGCTTATCTTCATCTTAAAATATCTGTCATTTAACATTAGATTTTTCATTCATTTTACAGTCTCCTTTGATTATATCTATTACTAACAGATGTTACAATATCTAACATTGTTCTTTTTTTGTTTTGTTAAGTTACAACTGTTGAAGTTTCTACCAGTAATATTTAAGTAAAACTGTTTTTTTAAAGTAAAAACTTAAATCTTTAATTTCCTGTAATGTTTTGAAAATACAAACTAATGTGTTTTGCTGTAACTAGGTGTACCCTAAACGCAACCTCTCACCTGGATGCAATGCAAAATTGTTCACACAAAAACTTGACAGAAGAAGGAAAGTTTGTGCAGCAAGAAGTGCACTGAAAGCAGCTAAGTGTAGATGTCTTGACAGGTGTGTTTCAAATTGTGTTAGTGAAGTTCTTGAAACGGACACTTATCAATCCAACGATGGATTTTTAAATGATGATGAATTTGAGATCCCTGCAATCCCTCCAGCTCCTCTTGAGCCAACAGGTTAAGTTCAGTTACATCAAATTATTTGTTTTGATATGAAATACGTGATGAAATCAATCAGATTTCTGCCTGTGGAGATAAGGGAACATTTAATCAGTACGTAATTCAAAATGATCCAATACTAAAGAAAGTAACAAAAATAACAAGGTTGTCTAAGATTAGAAATGCCCTGTACCACAAGGCTGAATCTGTTTGATCGGAATATTTGAAAGAGGCACTTTCTGTTCCTTGAGTGGTTGTCATCTCCTATTACTTCATGCTACAGTATCCCTTAATCTTGAAGAGAACATTGAAAATGTTTCATTTCTTGATACTTTACCAATGTTCAAACAACGGTATCCAGGAAAATTTCATAAAAGCAAGATTCCTTCGTCTGGCCTGTTGTCACAAAGACTTACGATGCTCACTATGCAACAGAAGATGTTATGGTGCTATCAGAACAGCTGGAGCTCCCAATGGTTACAGAAGCTGTGATTCTGAAGCATAATATGCCTTACAGCAGAATTCTTTACAACAGAGAATTGCTTTTACTGACGGAAAAAAATATGCTTACTGCTTATCATTCGTTACATCTTAATATCTTTCCAGAAAAAATGTTTTTTTTTGTTGTGTTTCAAAGCATAGATGTATAGAAATGTTTTAAAGCTTGACTTTTTTTTGAAAGTTGCTCACTCTCATGCCTGAATGAATATTATGATACTGTTTTGCACTTTCTAAGAATGTCAGAGTCTGGGGATGTAAGGAGGAGACTGTCCATTTTTTTGTACACCACACTAGCATAATGTGTATGTTGATATCTGTTGTCCCATCGTGGTGAATCTTGTTTAGGATGTTGAACAACAGGTTTTTGACATCAAATTAAATAGGAAAGGGCATTCAATTGGTATTTTTTCTGGAAAGAAGATTTGACTGCACCTGTTGATTTATATTTAATTTTCTGTCATTTATGTAATTTTTTTTTCTGGGTAGTCTGGTTCATCTGGGTTCTGTGTTTTCTCTTGCTAAGTTGTTACACAGCGCCTTCACTTCAGCAGCGTCAGACTGATTAGAACAGGCCATTTTTGGCGATGTTGTTGTTCTCCCTGCAGCAGGGAGAGTGGAGGGCTGGTTTTAATTTAGACGGGAGAGGAGGGGGGGGGGGGGGGGGGGGGGGGGGGGGCAGAAGGGAACAGGACTGTTTTTTGGCAAGCCACCCTGTGCTCAAGGCAGAGACGAAGTAAAGGAGCTCTGCAAAGGAAGAGGGGAGGTCAGAAAACAGATGGAAATATTGAGTTCTGGTTCTGGGAAAAAAGAGCCTGGATAATGCTAGGGTGAAAAGTAGAATTTGAAGTTTAGTGAACATTTTTAAGGTAAAAAAGAAAAGAATGGTATTCATACAATTTCACATTAAACACTTTTGAAAATATGAGAACTCTAGGTATTTCCTGTAAAATGTAATACACAAAAACTGTGAAAGCAAGAATTTAATTTCTGCTTTGCTTTATGTGCTACTTTTAGAGAGCTCATAGATGACGTTCATAAGCACTTATTTTTTGCAGCGTGGTGTAGCGTCACACGGTTTCTAGTAAATGGGTGGAGCTTGTGTTCCTACACCTAAACTGCATTTGGGGACTTGAAACAGATTGTACTGTCCATGTCAACAGTGTTCTTTCAGTCTAATATGCTAATATGTACATAGAAGTCTGAACTTGGAAGAGTGTAGCAAACAGACACCAAGGAATTCTTTTTTTTTTTTTTTTTTTTTTTTTGTAATTACCTCCGTATGGTTTGTGGACTTTTGTAAAATGGAGCATGGTTTGTGGACCTTCCAGCTCTTAAAATAACTGTTAGGGTGTTAACATGTCACACCAATGCAGACTCAAATGATTATGCTTATAGATCTATTAAAAAACAGCTGGTTGGCTTTTTAGGTGTTTTGGATGAAGGTTTTGTTATAAAAATCTGATTGACATAATATACAACATTTTCAGATTTTTGAAAAGAACAAAAAAAAAACTATGTGCAAGCAGCTAGTGCAAAGAAAGAAGCACCAAAAGAAATGGAATATACAGGCTAACATTAAACATATGCCAGACAGCTGTGCATTCCAGGACTTGCTCTGCGTTCTCAGTTACAAAAATAACACGACTGAGTATTTAGGAGCAGGAAAGGCTGGGTGAGGCCTGCTCTAGGTATTCCAATGAAAATAAGCTGAAATAGTTATAGTTTATAATAGTCTGCAGGCAAGGAGGTCATTGCTTTTAATTGGGTTCAGATTCAATGGCCCCTTCTCTCTCTCCATCACCAATTAGTCAGTCAGTGTGTCTGGTTATTTATGTAGTTTAGCTCAATGATTCGTGTGGTTGGTGGGGCCTTTGCTGCAAAAAAAGGTGTCAGTTTGGAGCATAGTTTTAGAAGGCGGGAGGCAAAAAAAATAAGGTGGTAAAATGAAACGCAGGGATGGGAATGTTCAAAAACGGATCTTGGATTTCATCCGTTAAACATTTTCTCTTTCTGTGTAAACTGAGTGGATTCTCTTTAAGTTTTCTGCCTAAACAGTATAAATGTGAAGTTGGTGAAAGGAGAAATGTATAGTCAAACCTACCCTGGACTAGAGGGCCTACTCTTAGGGGCAATTTAGTCTTCATGCTTAGTTTGCCTTGAACTGGAGGAACTGCGCTTTCTCTTGGGGATGGGAGAGCAGTTGCTTATGTAATAGAGATTGTTTTTGAAATAATGTATATGCTGTGATGTTGTTGTCTTGATATATATAGTTTTTTTTTTTTTTTTTTTTTTTTTTTTTTTTTTTTTGAGAGGCTTTATTGTATAATTTGTTAGAATGGAAACATAAAGCCCCTCCTGATCTGTGCCGTCTCGTCTCAAAGGAAGCTTGCTAATGATATACCAGCAGAGCAGCAACAGCTAGGAGCATCAAAGTACTGTACAGGCAGTATTGCCTCTTTTAAACACTCAGTGTTTGAAAGCTTCAGGTTTTCAGTTATAAAAACAACGGAACTGTATAGTTTAGCATAGTTCTGTATGTTCCCGAATGGTGGAATAAAATGTTATTACTTTTTTGTGACGTTGGAATATCAGTATAATGCAGTATGTAAGGTTATTTAGTCAAAGAAGGATAAAAGTGAAGGTTTCAATTGGGCACTCGTAGTGGTAAGTGTTTGATCGGTCTGTTTTAAATGTGCTCAGGAGAGGAGTGTTACATCTGAAAGGCACTGATCAATATACACAACTGCAACAACACAAAAAGCAGGCAGTGAGAAAGCTGTACACACCCAAACAGCATTTTCTCACTATTTAAGGGTGTGGCCAGTTGGTATCATTAGTAACTGCAATAGAAATGCTTCATCCTTTATTAAAGAGATGAAAATAGAGAGCCTCTCTAATGTACTGTAGCATCTGTGTCCCGAAGGAAGCCTGCTAATGACATAATAGCTCAGAGTGTGTGTTTATATGCTGCAGTACTATAGGTAAGCTGCAGCGCTGCATCAGTAGTGTGTCCTCTACAAACATAAAAATAAAATATTTGTGTTTTCTACAGTATATATGTGTATATGTATATACGTTGATATTACTAACTGTACAAACAATAATATAATGGGATATTTATTTATTTTTGTTTGTTTATATAGAAGTAACCCCCTCTCCTCCCTCTGAGCTCCTGTCAAATCTCTACTACTTAATTGCCTCAAATTCAGCTGTGATGGCATGCCGGAGCAGCCAAAAGACCTGCATACTAGAAATTTGCTAATATCAGGAGAGAGTCGGGGCTGGGCCAGTAGTAAAACTACATTATTTCTAAAAAATAAATTGCAGTCTTTTAAATGATCTTTTTGGTTTACTGTCAGCTATTTTAGTACTTCTCTTCCCGCACTTTACTCTACAATCCTCCTTCTGAATCATTTAAATCTCTTGTCTTTTGGAAGATTGGAGATTGAATTGCTTTTGAAATGCTGCTGGGAAGAGGCAGTGGGGGAGGGGAGGAGAGTGTAAAGATCAGGTTTCAGGTTCTGCGTTTCTCTGTCTGCTCTGGTGCTCACAGTCTGGAGACACTCTGGCTGAGCCAAGAAACATGCAGTCATGCTTGTGTGTGTTGGACCCCGCCCCATATTTAGGTCTGCAACCTCGTTCACATTTGCATTTTTAAGGCACCTTTGCACGTTCACATATGTGACTAAAAAGCACGATAATGGCACAATAGCCTACACTCAGAATGGAAGCGCCACCGGGATATACAGTACAGTAATCCTTTTGTAGCAGATTTTTTTTTTTTTCAGTGCAGCAAAGTAGCAATTTTATGGTATTTTTTTTTTTTTTAAATTGACTATTTTGACTTACTGTTATGGTGTGTAAAGGGGTGACAGTCCGACCCACGATCACATTATTCTTGTAAAAACACAGAGGTATTTAGAACGCGGGAAACAGCAACT
The DNA here is from genome assembly GCF_017654505.1 of Polyodon spathula. NCBI lineage: Eukaryota > Metazoa > Chordata > Actinopteri > Acipenseriformes > Polyodontidae > Polyodon > Polyodon spathula. The sequence goes on along the minus strand of NC_054546.1, from coordinate 7,673,417 downwards.
TGAAAGTGTTGACAGGTATAGATATTTATTTTCGTAGTGGATACTTCACTCAGATTGCAAATGACTATCAGGTTTTGCATAGTGACTGATATTCACCAGACAAACTCGACTGACCATCTAATAGTACTGCTGCTCCCTCCTAAGGAAAGACACAACATTAAATAATATTAAGTACATTGCACATCTTATTTATACATATTTGTTTAACCTGCTTGAATATCGTCTTTGTTTACAAACACAATTGTTAAACTATTCTATCATTTACTTGTTATTGTTATCGTTGTTAGTATTATTCTCTAGTCCCTAACCATTACCATTAAAGACTGAACATTAGCATTACCCCTTCTCTTGGAAGATTACTGAACATATGGCTATAACAAAACCCTTGGAAAAACTTCATAATTTCAACAACAAACGTTTCAGCTAGTCTATTTTTTGTGTCTTCAGATGTCTTCTAAATGTCGTCTTTTCGGAGACATTGAAAAAGACTTCTAGTTGAATAGTTTGTCATTGAAGTTATGAAGTTGTTAGTATTTCTAAATTCAGCACTATTGAGTATTTAAAAGTTATGGAGGGATTTTAATACTGCAATCAGACTGCAGCCAGTGTCCGGGAAGGACTTGCAGTGTTGTAATTGATTCCCTTAAGCACTGTGATTTCCTCCCAGTCTGATCATTAGCCCTAAAGACTATTGATTCCTGCTTTCCACTGACCTTGGTGTGATCATCACAGCACAGAAGCAGTGTATGAAATTTTTATTGCAGATGTTCATGAGTGATGCTTCCTGTTCATGGCTAGAAACACTAGGTAGTTAGTTACTTTATAGTTTACTGTGATTTTTCTTCTGATTTGGTATAAATGTACATGCTCCTCTTATGTCATTTTAATTTTGCCTTGTAACAAAATAGACCATTATTCACAATTTTATAGTATATTACATCACACAAGTAGACCATCAGGACCATCGCATGTACCGTGATACACATTGTATTGTGACCAGCATATCTCAATACTCCTCATAACGCGTCGTATTGTAACCCTCGAGAAAAGAGCACGGGTTTCAGTTCTGCTCAAGGGAGTAAACATTGTTTTAAGTGGGTAATCTGACCAAGGAGTACAGTACATTATTTGGTAGCACACACCATGGAGAGAAGGGTACTGCTTTCCTCTGCAGAACCTTTGATCATTGCTCTGTGATGGCAGACATAAAATCAAGAGTTCTAGAGAGACTTTCTTGAGATGGAGGAAGGAAAAAATACTGTGAACAATTTTTACTCTCACTGGTGTCATACTGTATATAGCCACCTACTGATACATTAGTAGCAGAAGTGTAATTGCTTAGCTTCTTGTCTAAAATTTAACTGGCTGGTGTTTCAAATGTCCAAGGAAGTATGTCTCCCTGTAACCTGCAACACAGGATCTTTTGAGTCCAGACTAATAGCCCTGCCAACACTCTGTGTAACAGGATTCAGCAGCAGGAGCAAGTACTGACAGGTTTTACCTAAACATCTTGCCCCTGTGTTACCCTTTCCATCACTTGAAGTTGACACTGTTGGAATGATGTGACTGATGCCTCTAGCTCTATATAGATTGGATACGGCTCTCCTATGCAATTCTGTAATTGGCTGAACGGGCATTTATGATGTGTCACTCAACCTGTGGAGTATTGTCCCTGAATCTAATGCTACAAATGTGGCATGTAAAGAATTTTCAGAAGGTTAGAGTAGATTGCAGGAAAAATAACTGGACATCAATCATCATTTTGTTACAAAATTGAAAGGGATTGTCTGTTATTGCAGATATAAATTGGTATCCTAGGGGAAGAGTGGAGTGGAGGGACCTGTCGGCTAGTATGACCTTGTACCTTTTTATTCTTCCTCACTTTTGGTGTTTGATACTGTTTACACAGCATATGTCTGAGTTCCAGTGTTTGCGAGGGATAGCTAAAATAATAATTAAGCCAGCTTATTTTGTATGTTTATATAATAATTGTGTTGGTTTTAAATTTGTTCTATACTTGATATGTATGTTGTACGTCTGAATTTTAACTGCAAAATTGTATTCAAATGAATACATTTTAGAAAAGTAGTAATTCTTAAAAGTATCAGACAGGCTTTTAAACGTAAATAAAAATGTAAATGTTCCCATGCAAAGTGCCTTTGCTGTACTGCATGTGTTTTGTATTAAATGTGGAACACAGACAGTGCAGAGGGAGGTTGTCTTGAAGTACTCTGTAATTGTGTTGTTTTACTAAAGGAGAGTAGCTTTTACAGCACTGGAGCATTACAGTCTCTGAGGGAATATGAGGAGTTACAACTGAGTGTGGGAGTGTGGTTTAACCCGGGACAGCCAGGACAACAGAAAAAGTAATTTGCCAAACACTTACTGGCTCTTATCAACGCTTTAAAAATGTTTTTAAAGGAAACCTGTACAAAGCTAATCATTGAATTACCCGAAAGCACACCTAAATCTAAGATTTTGATAATATAATGACTTGTGTGTGATTTAAGAGCCTGTATCCAGGAAGAATTTTAATGTATGCAGCTCCTCGCTAATGCTCCCCGCCAACATGACAGCCTCATAGGCAGCTTGGACTAGATCAGCTTCCTGGATAGCATCAGTGTCATATCAGCTGTCTTAAGCCATTTACCTGAAAAAGGGTCTGCTGGATCAAGCCCTCAATGACTACATTGTGGTTGTCAACAACAGGCTGCTGATTTCATTCTTCATAATAAAAAGATGCACTGGAAGTAGAGGTCTGCTCGGGCCTAAATTTAAAACTCGATCCTGACCCGACTGAACAAATCCAAACCCGACCCGAGACTTTTGAAATACCCAACCCTGACCCGAGCTGACCGGACCAAATGTATTCCAAACATATGCTATTGAAACAAAGTAACATTCATGTAGAGTATTCCCGGTTTCCAGTTAAAACGTAAATAAATAAAGAACAAATCACTCCATTAGTCGTATATATTTACTTATTTTCCTAATAATCCAACACTGCATGATTTAAAAGACGAACAGGCTTCTTCAAAACTTTACCATAAATAACCTCAATTAAGATGCCCTTGCAAATTCGCATACTAATTTTGGACAAGCCTATATCCTATCAAAGAGCAAAATTAAAATTCAACAACAAATATTACACTACGACTATGGCTTTTAAAACAGCTAAAGGACAAATACATCACTTTTTAGTGTGCCGCTGCAAAGACGAATTTCCCATCTTTTTGCTATCATATTTCAAAGTTATAATCTTTCCAAACAGTGGATTTAGACATACCCTTTCCAGCAACGGAATGTTCCCCTGCTACACATTCTCCTGTTGTGTGTGTGTGTTTTTTTTTTTTTTTTTTTTTAACTCCATCAGCCTATATGCAGATAAACCCTCTTTATATCATGATTGTCATGCAGGCATAATTCATGATATAAAGCGGTCGTGATATAAACCGAATTTCACGTTTGCCTATGACGGCACATTATGAGTGCGATTTAAAAAAAAATAAATAAAAAAAAATAAAGAAAACTAACTGTGAATTAAAGAGCAGTGTTTTAATACTGTACATTTAGGCCCTGTCCACACTATACCTTTAAACCGTATTAGTTGGCTTTAAACCGGCTTAAAAGTACTAAATATGGTTAGCGTCCACACTACGAAGTGTTTAATACCTTAGGGTAGTCTCGAATACGTTTTTAAATTGGATCGCATCAGGTAGTGCGGTTTGTCAGAAGTGTGGAACGCTGTGTTCCTCCAATATCCCAAAATGCTTTCTGATATGTTTAGCGAAATACTCTAAAAAAAGGCATCAACTGTCAATCTGATGACAGCTATCAATTGCATTGCATTGTATTTGGTGTTTTTTTTTTTTTTTTTTGGGGGGGGGGTGTGTGCCCTTGTAGGACTGACTGTTAAAATTTGGTGACGTTGGTATTTTGCAGCTGAACTGTATCCCGTTAAGACCGCCCACGCAGTATTTGACTGGCTGCACAAAATGTCAGAGTATCAGCCAAGATGATTATTGGTTGTTAGTTGCGTTGGAAATTAATTATATCCTGTGGTTACTTAGTGAAGTCCGACCACGCAGCATCAGAAAAAAATGACTCACTTAAAATTAAAAACCCCATAATCCACTCACTGATAACACACTGACCTGAGCCCGAATTATAATATACAAACTTCACCCGACACTTAATATCGGGTCCCGTCAGGCTCGGCTCGGGTAGCAAGACTTTGACTAGAAGTTGGTGCTAACTGCAGAGATGTGCCCTTTAGTATCAAAGATCTATTCACTTTTTTCTGGAATTTGTCCCAACTAGTATATTTTCTATCTTCAAGAACTCATTCTGAACTAGATCTTTATCAATATGACTAAGATTATTATCAGAGATAGAATGTCTTGTTTTTGGTAATGCATCTCTGGTGGTCCAATATTCACATTTAACATTTTAAAACGGCTCTAATTCAGTTTTACAGGCATTTGTTTTGTTCCTACTGTATATAATGAGACAATGTGCCCCAGCAGTAACCTGAGATGGGATTTCATATTCAGCTTTTTTGCATGCGTCATACTAAAGCAGATATGTCCTTTGATCAGTATTGTTTTCTTGTAATGGATTGATTTGAATTTTTTAGACCGTAATGAATATGTAAAGTTTTTAATTCATAATGATGCAAATCATGCTCAAGCTCAAAGTATGGTCAGGAATGGCTGAAACCACAGGATAGGTGTGTTTTCAGTGATGTCCTGGGAGACAAACAAACACAAGTCACAGTTTGGGCAAAGCAAGTTGGTATACATATATTTGACAAATGTTTCTCGAAGAATTTTATGATTTTTTTTTTTTTTTTTTTAGTGGTTCATAGTTATGGATGCATTTCCTGTTACAGCTGCTTCAATTAAATCCCTTCTATAATGTTTTAAAAATATTTTAGTTGTCTAATAACAGTGTGAAAATATCTAATATGTCTAATAACAGTGGAAATATGTTATCCACATAATCCAAACACCATTTTGGGGTATTTAAGGTTAGGTGATTTCCTTTTATTTTTTATTTTATTTGTTTTGTTTTGCGAGTGATTTCTGAGCTTGAAGATGCAACATAACTTCCTACTGCTACACTTAGAAGCAGGAGCACACATTTTTGGGTTGTAGACAAAAGCAAGTGGCAAGCAGCTGTAAAGGGATTATGTCCTGATAGTAAAAACTACCTTTTACAGAATCTAAACAAACCAGATCTGATTTATATGACAAAGTAGGGAGGGGAAACTATCGAAGAATGTAAAGTAGTAAAAGAACAAATAATTTTATAGTTTATTGTACAAAGGGAGCATCATTTACTTTGGAATGAAGACTTATTGTAATACACGAAATCTAATGGAATGTATTTTCTCCTTAATATCAGCATGTCATTTTTTTTTTTTTTCATCTGTTGATTTATTTGTTTTACCCTATTTACCTTTTTGATAGCTATTCCTGAAATAAGCAACCTTTTGCTAAGTGTTTGGGCTTTGCAGAATAAGATTCTTCTTCTTTTTTTTTATTATTTGGTAGGAACCACACTAAAGCAGCTTGGACAGGAACGTGGTTCAGCCTGGAGCTGCCTGGGCTTGCCCGTTTTGTGGAATAAAATAAAGAAGAGACTGCTCTATCCACAGACAGGCTTTTTAATACATTTAACAATGCTCAACCATATACAGGTATAGGAAAGGTAACTGTGCTCAATGCAGTAGAACAGCAAACCAGTGCTGCATATGGGTCGTTCCTGCTCGGGTGTACCAAGAGGGAGTGGGTTGCACAACCCCGGAATTCATTTAGTTTTTTTGATTTGAAAGCCTCAAGCTTTAAAATTATACTAGTGGTGTTACACTAGATCAGATAGTAAAGAAATTCCACTCCTTCGTAGGGGAGTCTCAGATTAAGCTTCTGGCTCTTCTGGCCCCATCTATACAAGATGATTGAGATGGTTGTGTGTGTTGGACAGTGGCATATTTTGACAGTAGTTTATAATTTGAATTCAGTTGCATTCAAAGGGTACATTTTATTTATTTTTAGAAGCCGGTTCTTTCTGTGCTGCACATGTAACAGGAGATGGCAGATTCGTTTTTTGGACTCTGAAGCATCCTGGTTTCCTGTTGTTAATGGTGTAAATCATGATCTGAACTCATAAAATGGGATTGCAGTGTTTTATTGGTTTCTTTATTGCCTCTCCTTTTATTAGAAACCTGTCTTATCAGGCACAGAGTCTGTGACTCAGAACTGTAGTGGCACAGAGAGGTTTTTGTTTGATGGTTTTATCTGGTTTATTATGTGCCAGCTAATCCAGAACAACTTAGATACTCTTTGAATGGGGGGCAGGCAAGCGGTGGGAACACTTTTTCAAGGTCTTGAATTTATTCACCTGGTTCTCGAGTGTTAAATTTAAATTGTATGTTTTATTTAAAATATAATTATGTTAATAAATAAAATGTTGGTATTGTATTTGTCAAGGAAATATTTTGCAATGGTACTCCGCAAGATGACCAGAGGTTATAAAAACATAAACCTTTCTAAAACAACCTTATCTCAGCATATTTTATCCATATCAGAATCAAGCAACACACCTTATGAAGTGTAACATTAACGTCCATTTGGAGATTTCTGAATGAATGTATTTCATGAATACTGTACCAAGCTGTGTTTAATTTTTCTTTTTGCATTTGAGTGAATCATTTGGCTCTGTTTTACAGGAATGCTTTGGCATAATGGGAGCATGCCATTTAATTGTGTTTTATTTTGTACGTTTTGCCTAAAGCAAAACATCATTTTCTTTTGTATAGCTCAGGCAAATTTTATTGAATTGGTTATCCTGAAGTATTCACTGCCTCAGAGATGCTTAACTTTGCGTACATGGATATATTAAAGGCACATTGTTGCATAGAAACATGGCTCTCTCCTCCTTGATTAAGTGTGTCTTGTACTCAGGACGCAACAAAAGGCCAGTGTTGTCAGAAAGTAGCTCGAGCAAGCAGAGTACACTTACACCAGTTATCCAATGTGTAGCCACTTCCTTTTAATTTGACCTTTTTTTTATTGAGGAATTTCGGTTTACATTTTAACACACAGGATTAAGGTGATACATTTCAAAGCACTGTCTGCTGGAGGGATCAGACAAGACCATGTCTGCGAATTCAAGATGAATTTCAGTCCTGCTGTCGGCATGAGGCTGGATGTCTTCTGCAACACTGATTTGCTTTTACATATTGAAAAGCAATTGGAAGAAAACGGGGCTTGTAGTGGAGGTGTAGGGAGTTTGTCTATCTTTTTAAAATACATCAACCAGACCTGCCTTTTTTTTTTTTTTTTTTTTGATGTTTCAATGCATATAAAGTATGTGACCATATTGGGTGATTTTAAAAAACAATAATAATAATAATAATATTCTCATTGTAGTCAGAGTTGCGAACCCCCTTAATATTTCCCAACTTTAGCTGGCAAACTTTGCGATTGTGTCTGTCTGCGTGTGAAAAATAGCCAGGTCATGTGTACAGTATTTTCCAACAAAGCAAAGCTGTAGAGATGGAATTTAGTGTTAAGTAATAGAGGTTTTTTGTATTTGCAGGAGGGGGATAATTCCATTAATATATTTCCATTGCTGTTTTCCAAACAGTCTTCGTGGTCTGTTCATGATATTTTTAAAGACACTTTATGTTTATTATAAGTGTGTAGCTGAAGTTGGTGGGAATACAAATTTGAAGCAACAAAAAAGTCACTTAGCTTGCTGAATTTTTTAATGTTTGGGAGGAGTGCACTGCATGTAAAGCAGTCATACAGAATCTTACATCCCAGTCACAGAAATGTTCTCTCCATTTGGAAAATAAAAAGGTTTTCTGTTCTAAGTTTTTGATTTAGGGTAAAGTGAATTTGGCAGGATATTGTTCCTCCAATATTAAAGTATTGTATTAAAAATAATAATATCGCAGACAGGCAGTTATTCCTTAATGCTAGTGGCAGTAAATGGGAATACATTTAGGTGTTTAGACATATTATTAACTGATGAATTCTGTTTGGAAACCAGCATCCTGGTTGGGGCATAGGACCTGTATTGATTTGACAGATTGTTACAAATCACAAGAAGACTTGAGTAATAACTGCAAGAGTCATTATTTTAATGCTAAATCTACAAGTAACAAGTTTAATGTTGCATTGATTAATCCTGCAACTATTGTATCAACTTTAATTACAGTGTAGGCTAAGCCTGGTAAGCACTTCTAAATGGATAGTGGTTGGTATCAGGAAGTAAAGCAGCAGGGTTAGGCCTGGTCAGTGCTTTTTCTTCTGTTCCTACTTGGGTTATGATCTACTGAGATCTCAGAGCGCTGAACAGCAGCAGATTCAGGCATGGTCAATACTTGCATTTTAAGCTGCACAGATCTAAAAAAAAAACTAAGCAGCCTGGTCTTGGATTGTGTTCCTTAATATACTACAGCACATTCTGTTTGCTTTTGAGATGGCTTGAATTGTGTTGGTGGCTTGGTAGACCCACTGTGCCTTCAAGATGAAGTCTATAGACCCCATTGCTCTTCTGCAAAAAGAGCAGCATTTCCTGGTGTCTTAGTTATATTTAAACACAGGCTACAACTTGACCTGGCTTGAACTGTAGAAGTGGACATAAGTAGTGTAAGGGGCTATGTAGGTCCGCAACTATCCTATATAACTAAAACAGACCCATATCTTGCTGAAACTTCCATCAGAGGAGAAGTTGCCATGTACCGTGCCTCTGTGAAAGTGCAGTTTATTTTCAGCGAGTCAGTTGCTGCTTTCTCACGGTCTCTTGCAAACTGTCACAGTATCCAAGGTTCAGTCTGTCAGCACAGAGATTGTATCCAGTCGGGAAAGTTGTCAAGCTAAATATTTATTGAAGTAGGAAAGCACAGTGAAACAATACCAGCATGTCGGTGTGAGACTGTAAAACTCATCACTCACTTGACTTACTGTATAATTCTCTTGCTCACTTCAACAGCACTCCCTCAGTAGACCCTGCAACCCCTGGCATGCACAGGTACTCTGCAGCAGTGCCGCCCCCCTTTTTAACATACAATTTGTTGCGAACCCCTCCCTATCCAACCACTGACACACGCGTTAAAATGTTACAACTTAGTTATATAGGTAGTATTTTTTTGCAGATATCATGTAAATTGCATACTATTTCGTGGATTTAACCCCAAAAAGTCCAGATTTAGCTAAACACATAAGCATAGTGCAAATTCAACTTTTTTTTTTTTTTAACACTTAGCGAGTAAACATTTAGCTGACATGTTAAATCAGGATTTCTAACAAATAAATCAGGAACTTAAAAAATTAAATTCACTGATTTTCCCCTAACCCAGACAGCCCTAGAGCCCCACCTTGCTTAAAATTCCATGTCTCTCTTTTAAGAAAGAAAAAAAAAAGTGTAAGCTTTCTAGTAACCAGTGGGCTTCCTATGTAACAAAACAATTTTCCTTTATTCTGACCTTACCAGTATGCCTGATTCGATAATCTTTGTTTCATTACGAAGGAACTATGCGGGATTAAGGTTCTGACTCCGGTATTTGAAAGTTGAGGCTAGCCCCCTGCTCCCTGTGTGTTTGTGGGCCCCTCAATGTGCAAGACCAGGCCTAGTCTGATATTACATCATGGTGAGAGATTCTCTTGGCCCACGCTGGCCAGTGGACCCCAGGGACTCTTGTTGAGGCCTCATGCTAGAGCTGCTTGACTGTGTGTAATGACTTGCAGATGTTCCCATGATTGTGCTCGCGGACAGAGGAAAGAGTCAGCTTTGTGCCGGTGAATTCAAATGCCTTTGTGTTCGTGTTTCTGCTTGTACTGTATGTTGGGTAAGTAACTTTCTGTTGCAGAACTCTCTTTACAGATGAGGACTGACCTGAGTCATCCTATTTGTCAAAAGAACGATAGGAGTTTTACAGACAATATTTAAGCATCCCTGGGAGCTCTCATAGTAAACTATTTCAGATGTCAACATTATATTTGTTGTCTTATGAAATCCAAACATGATGTTTCTGCTGTATAGAGACATGACACTGAGTAATTGTCCAGTTAAAATGTCACTAGGTTGTTTTCTAACTTTTTTAGGTCAGCAAAGGTTTAATGAAAAGCAAGAGTCTGTGTGTAATAACCCCCTACTCTATATTAATTTGTTCAGAAATGTCCAGAGTGTAAGTTGAGATCCCCCCCACCCATTTCATGCTCATGGTTTATATTCGCAATTAGCTGCGGTTGATTGACCACTGTAATTGACGGTTGATTGACCAATCAGCATTAACATGGTTTACTCCTTCATATTACTCCAGTTGCTTTTGCTAACTCTGACTTAACTTTGGAGCTGCATGAACACTTTAAAGAGACCCTTTAAAAAAATCTGTTTAATTCTGTACCATCCTTTCACCAGTCTCACTTTTCAGTAAAGCAGGGAATGTATCTGAAACTGAAAAGGATCAAACATCCGATCGAATGAATGGGATTTCCAAAACCTCGCTGGACAGCAAAGCTCATTTGTCTGTGTTTAGTTTATTTATTTATTTATTTATTTATTTATTTATTTATTTCTTGATGATTCTCTGATCTTTTTTTTTTTTTATTTGCTGGTGTGGCTCAGTAAAGGGCAGTCTTTGGGGAATCATTTACTTGGGATCGTAAGAGAGCTAACCCAAATATCTTCCTGTGTATACACAGACAGCTCTCTAAAAATAGCCATTGTGGTTAAGAGTGGTGCAATTATCCTCTGCCCCCTCAAGTGACCTCTGCTTGCCAGCCTGTGGAAGAAGTCTGCAGTTGCTGAATGTGAAATGAGAAAGAAAGGGAGAGATGTCTAATTTGTTTATATACAGATAACGCAGATCGTGTGGGATAGGGTAGTTGTTCATTTTCTATTTATATTTGGCATGGCTCTTTGCACTGTTCTCTGGCTGCTGTTTATTGAGTGATGGGGTGAGCTATTGTTTGACTCTCTGATGTACTGTATTACTGCTCTCTAAAAGAGATCCGTAAGCCAGTCATGTGACGTTGATCTGGTAAACACAAAACTATAACTAAATAAGTTTATTCTGGTCAGTTTCGCAACGCAGTGGTTTATCAGATTCTGACTTGTTGACTTCCATTTTTTCCCCCCTCACTTTTGTCTCGCTATCTTAAAAGTAAAGTACTCCACATACATAATGCCTGTTCAGAGAGCTACAGTATGTGGGGTAGAGGATAAAAACAATTGTTAAAGATCTTATTTTTAGGACAACATTTTATTAAGACTGGGCTGTCTGAAACCATTCGTATTTACCTCAATATATATTAATGCAGGTTGTCTTTAGGTTGTTGGTTAAATCTTCAAGTGTGTCAAATCCTGGTTGTGCGAGGCAGTCAGCCTTCGCTGGGGATTCTGTGGGGCACTGCATTGGCTTTGGCACTCCTGGGGTTGGGGAGGTGGGATCAGGCTTAGACCGTTTCTCTTCATCTCTCTGCGGCGACCCCTACAGGCCAGGGTGAGTGAGCTTCAGGTGTTTGTTGCAATGATTGACCATTTTTAAATTGAATTGCATCTAGAAGAGCAAAGTTGGTGTTCTTGTTGCTGTAGTCATTATACAGCCTGTTTCATACCAGTTAGTCTTTTACTTTTACAGCCTGTGGGAAGGGACTTGCATTAAAAACATCAGTGCAATTGGCACAGCTGAAAAACTCCATGGATAAATACATGGTGCAGCTTGTTCTTGAATTGTTTTCATTGCACCGTTTATCCTATAATTCTAGCTACTCGTTGATTGGTACCAAGCAGTGCCTTGGGATGCTTATACATGCATAGGTGTGCTGTTATATATTGTGCTGTTTAAATATTGAAGCTGCCTGCTCAAAGTATTCAAGCACAGCGTGGCCAGTCAGTGCAGTAAACTTACAGAAATACAATGGAACACAATTTTGTTACACTTGTACTCCCAGTCACAGGTTGCATTTTGATGCATGCGAGAAGATTACAAAAGAGCAGTGAAAAAATAAACTTGAGGGGAACCGGCACATTTTAAATGCTTTGTAAACTTTATTTGTATGTAATTAAAATAATTATAGATATCTATTCATTTGTACTGTAGATAATCAACAAGTGCCTTGGGGTGAGTAACAGTAAAAAAAAAAAAAAACCTGGTTACCACTCCTTTTAAGCATTATTTGAATATTTTATTAAAAGAAAACTGCTGAGCAGGTTTGGTTGTTAAACTCCCTCTTCACCATCCCTGTAAGTAACGCCATAACAAAACAACGGTTGTGTAGAAGTTATATAGCAGCTGAGTGAAACCGAACCATGAGGCCCCAGATGAAAGGGTTATTTTCCTCTCATTATGGGTTGTTATTTTTCCCTGTTTCTTCCCCCCTCTGTTTTGTTTTCTTGTTACTTGAGACAGTGGGTTTCCAGGAGGCTGAGTAAGCCTCTCATTCTGTAGAGGTCGCAGGGGTCAGCCCCTGGTTTGTCCTGGAAAAGATTTAGCCTCTCCGTCCGGTGACAGTCTGTCTGTGCGCAGTGACTCCAGCCGTGCCATCTGATATCTCGGCATGGTTCAGGTTGCCATACTGCGCAGTGATTTAGCAGAGACTGTTATGTAAGCCACCTTAAACTCAACTGATACAATGGGGTTATTTGACCTTGAAATGTGGGCTGCCAAAGTTGCACTGTAGCCTGGTGTAGTTTGTAATTGTTGGATTTAAAAAAAAAAAAAAAAACATAGCAGAACTCCATAAATATATATACAAAGTTATGTGTTAAATAAGAAATCTTTTTTGTGAATGTGTTTTGTTTTTCTGTATTTTGCTTAAGAATACACTAACCCTGATGAGCCAAATGCACATTCAGGGAAGGGGCACTGTGTAGGCTGTGATGCTGTCTTGGTGTAGGCAGGGATGACTTGTTTTTGTCTGTCTATTTAGAGCTGGATTTGGCTTTACATTAAGGACTGGAAAGTATTAACAACAAAGGGGACCGATGTGAAGTGACTGACACTGGTAGAAATAGGTGTGGCGTACGATGCATCAATGATTCATTCAGCGTCCACTTGTTCTGTGTGCTTTGGGATACGAAAGCCAAGTTTGTCACTTCAGTTAAAAATTTCAAGACGTAAACCTGCTTTCAAGTAAATACTGTTAAAAAATTATCTGTTCAGATTTCCTGCACTCATTTTACTGCTGATGGGTCAAGTGGAGTTTTCTATCTGAAAATAAGGAAGTCATTTTACAGAATATGATCAGGTCAATTGTTTGCTGTCTAATAAACTTTGATTTGATTGAGTTAAGTCGTCTTAGCTGTCACTGACGTGATCGAGTAATGTTAATTACATTTTTTTTTTTTTTTTTTTTTTTGCACTACCAACTTTGCTGAACAAAGAGTGCTTTCACAAGCAGGTCCGGTATGTGTTTGAATGGTAGTGTTTGAGGATTTATGCGGTTTAACATGTATTTGTATTTCCATATGTTGGGTGTCATTTAACCATGTTGTTGCCTTTTCTCCCCTTTAGGTGTTCTGCCTGCAATGTTGATTTTGTCCTGCAAGTTAAAGATGGAATTTACTCGTGGAGGATACAGATGATGAAGACAATGGTACACATCTGGACTAGTTTTGAAGATTTTCAGACTGCGTTGTCAGAATTTTTACAAATGAGGTAAGACTTTTCTATTTAGTCAACACTTCACTGAACGTTTGGCCATTCACATACCCCAAATTTTTTTCAATAAGGGATTTATTTGCTCTTTTTGTTCCTTTAACAGTTTATTCTAGTTAAAGCACTTTAAATGTAGTTGTATTTGTTAGATTTAGTGTGGAAGATCTTGGCTTGTGTACAGACTTCGGGGAAGGATGCAGGGTGCTCATGTGTTTGAAACAGCTCTGCCCTTGTTAAGTTCCCATTCATGTTGAAATAATATGAACGCCTTGACAGTGTGGAGCTGGGCTTATCCAAACCTACTCTGGAGTTCCTTGTGAGTCTTCTCAGCAGGGTTTACTATCTCCATGGTACATTGTTTACCCACACTTTGACACCATCGGCTCATTACTTCAAATACTGGAGCGGTAATGATAGTCAGAACCTCCTTGTCTTCTTAGGCTAACAAAGTACATTTAAAGGGGAACTGTAATGCAAATGAATTTTTCAATAGAAAATATGTTAACTAAAGCTTTTGATGCATTTTCAGCCTCCTTGAGCAGTATATCATATAAAAACCATTAAAACAAGTTAACACTGAATGTATTGGAGCTCTCTTCCGTCGTGCTTTACGTGACATCCTGTCATTGACTCGCTTTGTAGTCACACATAGTATTCTATTGAGCGTATGTCACGTTCCTATATTATGTAGCCATTGTTTTGTTATGGCTGCCCTTTGTTGGTTTAAAGGCTTAGGCACACAAAAATACTTTGTTACTGTTTTTCCTTGTTATTTTTGCACCCGAACGCTTTGCATTCTGATGTAATTCACCCTGCGTTCACTGGTGTGGGTGGCAGTCAACGATATGACGTAACAGCAGCGCCAGAAAGGTTCCAATATGGCGGCGGCCTGCATTTCCAGCTGACCCAGAAAGCTGACAGAAAAATTGAAATACTGGCCAAATGCTTGCCTTTTTAACAAAACTGGCGCAGCGAGACGCATTTGTTATGTATGCAGAGCGTTTAGAGAGCCTTGTTATTTTGAGTAAGTTCTCCTTTAATTTCTTCACTTTACTACTTGAGTTATCATGACAGTTGAGTTTAATCCAACCACCAACCTCATTCACAAAGTGTCATTGTCCAGGTTAATGTAAAGCCTTCAAATGAGCTTTTTGTAATAGCTCAAGAATAGAAATAATACTCCCATTGCATAGCAGCTTGATTCATTCCTGGCCTTACTGTGAATTCAATAAGACGCACCTGAGCTTTTTACCTTTAGTCTGGCTAATCAAGCATGTATTATAACTTGGAATGGTGCAACTGCTATACAATGTATTATTTCCATCCCTATTGCTTCTCATTATTCTCTTTCTTAAAACAGTTCTACTGTTCTGTGTGTAATGATATTTTCCTATACAATACTGTTGCCCTTACATTACCAGCTATGTACCTGGCAGAGCTGCGTTGTACTGTGCACAGAGCATTGCTTGCATCGTGACACTGCATTTTGCATTTTTATAGATGCTGATCACAGTAAAAGGAGAATGCAGGGGAGCTGCAATTACTGCAATTGAGAAGAGTTTCAAATAATAAAAATATAATCAAATGTGCTAGAGTCAGAACTGCTTTCAGATCATATGCAACAGTGTGCTCCACAGTTCTGAAATTCTCTCTCCAACAAAATTAGGAGTGCACAGTTGACACCTTTTATAGGGTTAGGATGAAGACTCAGATGACTTTTTTTGTCAGGATTTTGTGTTATTCTCGAAGAACACTGTTTTATTGGCATGATGACAATCTCACCAGTCCCATAATTATTTTGTTGCTGATCTCGTTGATTTCCAGACTTCTTCATTTTCACTTTGAGCAAAGTTCATTTCTTTAGTGTATTACAGGTAATAAGACCCCACACAAACAAAAACAAATAGTAACAAAACAGTAAAGGGCTTCTGTTGGAGGTCTGGTGGGGAACAAAAAAACTAAGAAACTGCTCCTGGTCCTCCATACACACACACACTATATATCTATCACTGCTGACATGACCATCCAGATGATTAATCAGTCATATGAGAAATGGTATGACTATTCAGGATGCTGCCGAATTTGTTCAGCAACAGTGGAAACCTATAAAATGCTACTATATTGTAAAGAAAATGTATATAATTTGTATCTGTTTAGATTGACAGTAAGGTTCTAATCACGCACAATTGTGGTTTGTAAGGTCTAGTTACCTTAAACTGTAGCTGTCTGTAGCAAAGCTTAACCTTTAACCCAAGCAGTGCCACAGAAGGCCCTGTGTAATCAACACATTTCCTGCCTTTTCATTGCTAGGCTCAATTTCATCAGAGTCTGTTTACGGAGCAGTTATGTGAGTTTGTGTATGTCTGTGTATATATGTATATACACACATAGACACACACACACACACCTCTTTCCATGCTAGAGCAGGTAATTGGGCCAGTTTGGTTCAGAGTTGAACATTAGATAAAACCACAGCATATTCCTCTTGTACGCAAGTTCTTAATGATGACCCTGAGAAATTACTGTTGTATGTTGGATTACTAATTTAAAATAGTTCCTTCAGTGCAACAAGATGGGAAATAACAAAATTTGTTTGCAGTCAGACAAGACTTGCAAAGGGGATAGGGGAGCCTGTTTTGTAAAATCACAACCATATGTTTGTGGATTACGTTAGGCTGAACAAAATGATTTGACATGCCAGACTTTAAGCAGGACTTGGCCTATGGGCAGTCCCAAGATGATGTTTCCAGCGTGCAGGTCAAGCACTCGTTACACTTACTCACTGCTGCAAAATGTGGAAGTGACATCATCTGTCTGCTGTGTAATTACAGCATATAGGCTACCTTTGCCTCGGCATCTGTGGCATGGCAGAGTCTCTGCCCATTCCTCATTGCTTTCTTTTTGTTTTCCATCTCTCCACAAACCACCACACGGGTACAAGGTGTGTTGCCGACCCCATCAATATTGATCTGAAAACACAGTGAATTGGCAGCAGTGGTAGTAACACTTAAATAAGATCCAACAGTAACTTATATAAAAGTATAATTTATTTTTTTTAAAGTGTATTGTGAATTTTAAAATTGGGGGAAAAAAAGTTTAATTTTCTTTCTTAAATGATTTTAACAGTGGCTTAAAAAAAATCTGTACATGTGAATATAGGCCCACCCCACACACATAGCTACTGTACTCAGCTGTGTTTGTACCATTGTTTTCTAAAAATGGAAGAGTATATTTTGTACATTTAGGAAAGGTACAGTTTGTGTATTCTTTAAAAATAATTTTGAAGGCAAATGCCCATATTAAATAAGCTTGCAAAAATTAAAATTAAAATAGTTGTCAATACAATTGTGCCCACACATAATAACACCATACTGCAAATAGGCTTGCTGATTTAATTATCAGCACAGACTAATTTAACACTTAAATGTGAGCTAGCACTGAGCCTGCTTCAACGCTGTGAAAAAGAATGCCATTTTGTCCCATTCTCCTTTCTGCTTTAAGTGAGTGAAAATCTGACACCTACTTTTGGAAAAGCAGCATCTGAAAACAACTTTGCCATTTGGCCCCGTGGTCAGTTGCTGTGAGGTATTTTAGAAGGTAATGCATTGTTCAGTACTGACTGACGGGGGTGGGGTGGCAGGGTCAGGAAGAAGTGATTAATAGCCAGTTAGATTGGAACAGCCCCCACCTCCCTTTCATTACCCACCCCCATCTCTCCATCTCACACACACTCACACATTCACACAAAACTCTCCCAGATGCCTAAAGTAGTGGAGGATCTATCAGTCCTTGGAATTTTCATGTGAACCTTTGCTTTCCTGAATTTCTCATGGATGTTATTGTGTTTGGGTCTTTTTTTTCATTTACATTTTGGGGAACATATTGGAAGTTAACAGGATTTGAAGGGAATGTGCATTTCTTTCCCATTTTGGGGGGAATTCAACTATAAAGGTAAGTTGTGACCTCTTTGTGAAGAGTTATTACTCCACAACTGGTACAGTATCGGGGGGGGGGGGGGGGGGGGGGAGTTTCTCTTCAGCAATTTTAACTTTTTAATTTGTGTGTCGACACACTTTAAAATAGAGGTGCAGTTGCTTTTTCGATTGTGCCCTGTTTTACAATTTGACTTGGCGTGCCAGAGCTGGCTCTAGGATTTTACATATGAAATGGAATGCCTGACCAGCAAATGAATGCTTCAGTGAAAATAACTTGTTTCTTTTATTGTTGCAGTGAATACATTTTTTTCCCCTGTCAGCGGTAGTACTGAAATGACGGAGTAACTGAAAAATATTACGGTGATATGTTTTAAAATGGAAGATCTGTAAAAATTGTAAAAGTTTTATTGTACAGGAAAATTAGCTGATTGGAGTTACATGTATACAGTGCTGTGGTAGAATTAAATGATCATTGTACTGTAGGAAAATCTGCTATAGATGTGTTTTGTATACCCGTTTGAGTGAAATGTTTCTTGTTAATATTGCTGTTTTGGTGTGTAATCAGAGACATTTTTAACTTGGTGCATTTTTTGTACTTTAATTTTTTGTTTTGAATTTGCCCAACTGGTGTTGAGCAGCTTTTTTCTTTATTTTCTTTATTTTTTTTTTTATAAAAGATCATGCATGCGGTAACTTTTACTGTGTATGTTAGTCTTAAATTAAAAAAAAATAAATAAAACTTCATTTAAGGCCTGAATGAAAAGTTTTGGAAAGTATACGTAAAGAAGAGACCAGTCCTTTGTTGAGTGAGCTGCTTTTTCTTGCTGAGGGTGTAAGCCAGCCCTTTGAAGCGCTGTGATTATAACAGCCACCCTGGTTTTAGAGAGCGATGAAGGGAGGGCTGGCCTCTTGAGTACTGCAGATATCAGCTTCTGTTTATCAAGCTGGCCTCAGGAATGAGTTAGCAGGTAATGGAAAATTTAAGTCACGGCTGACGACTAAAGGAGAGCACTGCACTGTTTGTAACTGGCAGCAATGCATTGATTTTGAAACCAAACTCTGTGTGAGTGCACAATAAAATAAGTCCTTAAACTCAATACTACCATTAGTTTTCCAGAACTTCTGTTCATGTGGGAAAAGTAAGACTGTAGAGGTTAGATTAAAGAATCTAAACGTCATACTATTTCTGCACTTTTGTTAATAACAAAATACATTGTATTCCGACTACTGCATAAGTTTTCTATTTCAAAAAGTTAAATTTGATGGTATTTAAAATTCATAAATACAAGAAATATGATATGACTACTATAATGAAATCTTTAATGAAATGCGTATAATGGATTAAATGGTTAATAATCATTTTCACAAAACATTTAATCTTTTTAAATGGAGATGCACGACCTTGGAGAAAAGTTATTGGGACCGAAGTAAGCCACCTTCTACAGCCATTCATTACATGTGACTGAGTGATTTCATAAGTTCCTTATCTGCCCATTGTTTTAAAGATTAGGGCAACATGTTAATTAGCAAGAGGTGTGGTAAGTAGCAAGTTTAGGGCCAATTTGAGATCCCTAACCTGGAATACAAATTTGTCAAACATCCTTTGAATTGAGCCTTTGTACTTGGCTAAAGAAGGAATGTACAAAGGATCACAAACACCGGCCCTAGAGATCGAATCATAATACAAGTTGAATCTTTTGACCAATAGGAACAAATACCATGCAGTAATAGCCCCTCAGCACTGGGAATAACCAGTGAATACAGAATGCTTTTTAAGCAGTAATGAGCCCAAGTCAGCCAGAGGAAAGGGTTTTCTGAGTGCTGTCATCTGTGCAGGGTTAGGGCTGGAATGAATGCATGCACTGGACTGATGTGGAGTGGATTTAAACATAACATCCACTTTCTAAAAAGTAGAGGTGCACAAGTAAAGTGTGGCTCCTTTTTCGACTGTAGTGTAATTCACATCACGAAACAAACCACTACAATATTTAGAGATTGGCCCAGACGCTGTTCTGGTGCTGACTTCGTTGTGCCTGCCTGTAGTCTGTGCTAATTGTGAATTTAGCTTTGTCTTGAATGGTGAGACAAACACCAAAAATGTTTGATCAAGTGCTAGTCATGGCAACTCTGTCTGCATTATTGTCTGCAAGAAAGCATAAAATCACAGTTGTAAATCTGGTGTGGAATCTATTCGTGGTCTAGGTTTTGAAGCATTGCCATACAGAGACCTGATGTTTTAGGAAAAGCCTTAAATCTTTTTATTATATTTTTTGTCATGAAGGTGTTGGATGTTTTTTTTTTTTTTTTTTTGTAATCTGTTACATTTTTATGTATGTATGTTTTTGTTTTCTGTAAGTTTAAAACATGCAGTCTAAGGGCGGGCAGGCAGCTACGTGAGTCTCGGCTCTCTCTGCTTTATCCAGGAGGGATATGATAGCTGAGAGATGTGCTGACTGAAGACATGGGTCATATAACTGCTCTCTCAAACCAGATGAAGGAGCTGGAAAGCACCTGGAGAGGGCAGTGACTGTAAGGGTGCTGTATAAATGAAGAATGTTGTTGACCTGCTGGTACCCCCATATTGTTTTTAAAAATACCTTTTTATATATTCAGTGTTATATGTGTTTTTAAAAATCGAAGGATTAACCATCTGTGAAACTAACATGGCAAGTTATATTATTGTAAAAAAAAAAAAAAAAACATTGTATAGCCTGGCACATACCAAATTTAAATGTTTATTTCTCAATCTCAGGATGCTTACGGTGTAAAAGATTTGGGGGAGGTTTTTTCCTTCCCTTTTTTCCCCACCCCCCCATGGAAAGTCATGATGTAGCCAAGAAGGCAGCACCATATTAAAGGAGATGACAGGAGTGATTGCTGGAGTGAGAGATTAGAAAGAGGGGTAGAGGAAAGGTTGGTAGCAGCTCTCCACACTACAGCAGTATTCTTTTTATGCTAATCCAGCTCTGGATGAGGAGCAAAGCAGCCAAGCAAACAATGGCAGTGGAGCCAGAAAGTCTGCTCCACAGTCTACCAAGCCTTGAAAGGCATGTCAGGCAGGGCGCCGGGAAAGAGAGGGGGCTGGGTTGGGGGGTGGGGTGGGCTTGCCTGTGCAAGGAGGGGCCTCAGGAAGGGCAAGGGAGAAGGAAAGTGTAAGACACAGAAAACTAGAAAAGCTGGAGAGGAATGCTCTATGTATATCAAAAGGGGGTAATCTGAAAAGTATGTCTCTTGTACTTGGTTTCTTATTTTGCCTTGATTTATAAGTGGGTTAAATATATGGTGATGGATACCAAGAGAAACCTAATGATTTTTCTGAATTGACAGACTTGGGTGCAAAGTGGAGGGTCAGTGCTAAACAGTGCCAGTTACTTGATAAATACTGTAAACAGTTATAAAAATCTGACCATTTATTAATGTACCAGTATTATTAGTAGATTGCTGTTAAGCAGGCAAATATAGATTTTAATCTTTAAAGACTAATTATTATGGAATTAAGTAATCTAAATGAATGTTAGTGAGATGCTTTTCAACTGGGGGTACTGCAAGAAATTCTCTGCGCTGAGATCTGAGCAGGTCACAGTCCAAGTACAAGTGATACAGAGAAGGACACATAAAGCCTATTTTTTCTGCTCTGTGGTCAAACAACCACCCAGAGAAAAGTGTTTCAGGGCCAGAGTTCGTGAATTAGTGACAGACAGTTCATGTAAAATAACCGGTGACATGGCCTAACCAGGAATGAATTGTTGGATTTGTGAATAAGTGAATCGTGAAACTGTACGTTGATTTTACAGGGCTTCCTGCTTGAGCTATCATTTCATACATTTATGCATTTCAAAAGGGAAATGAAAGTATGTCTAGAAAAGGGTGAACGTGTTTCCTGGGAAGATTGGTGTCATTGACTTGAGCTGAGCTGCAGGGCAAACCTATAGGGGTGGTTTCACAGACCTCAGTTAGCACTAATCTTGGACTACCTTAGCTACGGTAACAATCCAAGATTAGTGCTAATTGGGGTCTGTGAAACCTTAGGATAGGCTACAAGGGCTCAAGATTTACCGGTATCCCAAATAATGCCACCTACTTTGTCATTGGTTAATGTCACTCTGATTAGCCACTTCCAATAATAAGTAAATCATGAGAGTTGTAAAGATGTGTAGATCATGTATTATGTGGTCTAATTTGGCTTGCAATAGTTTGCATTACAATTGGTGTAGCTGGAAAAACAACCAGTTAATAAAACACGCCCATAGAGTAAACTGGAGCACAGTTGTAAATCGTTGTTAGTCTTGCTACAGGAGACGCCAGTCAACCAGCACAGCTAGCTCAGGGGAAACTAGAATGCCACTGCATAGTTTAATGGGAGAGTTATGACTGTGTTGCTCAAGTGAGAATTAATAAAGGCATCCACAGACTTTTATTGATGATGCTAATTCCATAATAGCAGCCAAGAAAATAAACCCAGTCACCAAGCTTGGGGGGTGATCGGAGTAACTATTTTGAAATAGTTGTGCAAGTTAATCAGAGAGCATGATCTAATGCATCTTGCAGGTAATGTTTTAACTTCATATAGACATGGTACTGTCTCTTAAAGATCTACCACTGTTTACAGAAGTAATATTGACCACACTTTGTTACATCAGATGGGCTGAAAATTTGCACAATGTAAAGTCTGGCACAATGTATTTTGCTGTGTAGAGCTCCCATGTGGATAGCCTTGTGAGACTGAGCATTTTAAAATGTCTACTGTATATTTAGTGGGGCCCGGTTTTCTATTAATAGGACACACATGTGGTGCATTCCATGACATAGTATATCATAACTTGATTTAACCTTAATCTTTGTTGGTGGATGGACAACCCAACAGTTTTATTAACAGAAAACACATTTGTGTTCCCTCTCCCCATCTTGTGTGCTCTACTTATGCAATGGCTTTCTGTACTTCTACCAGGTTATCTTGATAGTGTTATAGACTCTGTAGCTAATGCAGTGAAGGCATTTTAAAGTGTGAACTTTGCAGGACCTGTGACAGTGACACATTACATACATACATACATACATACATACATACATACATACATATTCAATTAATTCATACGTGCTGTCCTAAAACCTATAACATTGAGTGTTATAACTGAAGAGTGTTATAAACGGGGGAGGGGGTGGGTGAATGTGCCGCGGGACACGTAACAACACACATCTAACTAAAATACAAAATAAAATAACTCCCTCTCTAATGCACATATAGTGAATCAAAAATGTAACTTTCTGTGAATTAACCATGCATAAAGCACCTTGTAATCAATGCTGTATTTTTTTGTTAAAAAAAAAAAAGTAACATTCCCACTCATGGATCATTTTAATTAGCATTTTTTAAACTATAAATAGCCTGGCTGAACGGTGGTCAGGAGTTCAGTTCGAAGTGACAGACAAGCAAACCAAGTGCGAGAAGGAGAGCGGGTCGAGCGAGGAAAAGAGGGAATGGGCTGCCCCAGGTTTGGCTGCCGGAGTGGGGCTGAAGCGTCTCGTCTCCCAGAGAAAGTTGCAGCTGCTCTTACAGCAAAAAAGTAAATACGTTAGGAATGATAAACATGTAATAGGCCTAATAGTTATGAAACAAATGCTGAATAAGAGGTCTGTGCTATAAAGTGCCAGCACAGCCTTTCTTCAGTTCAGATACTGTATGAAAAGGGAGAGACAGAAACAGAAGTTAGACTGAGAAGTTGTTTACAGTTTGAATAACACCGGTACTGTATTTACTATAGAAATATTGAATGAATCACTAGTATAGGGAATTGGGGGACATTCTGTAAGAGCATTATATCCGAGGCGCATTATAATTGAGAGCCTTATAGTGAGAGAGCACTGTAATTTAGGGGGTTGGTTGAACCCAGAAAGGCACCTATGCTGCTGAAGCAGTTTTTTCCTATGATGTGTTGTCATTTTTAAATATTAATTTAAATTCTTTGGCTGTTTAGTTTTGTGGAAGTGTCAAGAGCGCAGTCTGTTTTCATCATACCTGTGTAGGAGGAGGAGAGTCGCACAGTTGAGTGGGACTGTCAGTGTTTTGGAGCTGTGTGGCTAGGGTTTCCTTGCTGCTTCCTGGCCTGGGGCCCCGACACTGATCACAGTATAAACTGATTATTAAATCAGGAAAAGATGTGCTGGTTCGCATTTTAGATTTACAACAAAGTTGTTGAGGTGTGTTTTTTTTTTTTTTTTTGTTCAACTTTTAGGATCTGATGAATGCACATGTGCAGACCTTTCTCTCAAACAATCTTACTTATCCAAACAATAAATAGGTAACATTTACATGATGGGTCTTTATTAAGTTCATAGTAAAACCAGGAAAAGTTCGAATTGTTAATCATCCTAGTTTTAGATTTATATAATCTCCTTTCTTTTGAGTGTTTCAGTACCCCCAAGGCGAACGCAAGCTTATGCACTTCCCTCTTGTAACAGAAAATATTAAGGCTTCTGATTTTTGGTTTTAACACCACCAATAGAAAAAAAAATATGAAATTGGTGTATATCCAGTAAACACTGCAAAAAAACATTGGAACTGTTTACTCAATTCACATTGACTAGACCCCTTTAAAAACAATAATTCCCAATACAGTTGGGCAATGTCCCTCCTTCCTGACATGTGTCTTGCATTGATTCGTTCTGAATAATTTAAACCACCCCAGCTACTGAGTGGCAGCAAATTTCTGCATTTCTGTTGGAAGATTGTATGGCTTTCATTTGTGGAAGAAGTGAAGTGTGCAAGTACTGTCGAGTTACTATACATATTATTACGGAAAACAGCCGAAAACAATAATTTCATACAGTGTATAAAAAGCAAAAGCCCAGCATAAAAGAGATTTTACATATAACTCAAATAGCTAAACTAGCACTGAAAAATTTAATTCATAAAAACAGAAGCTTTAATTATAATTAAACAGTTAGTCTTTTGCAGGAACCTGCAGCTAACTGCAGTTTTTACTTACCTTTTGTTGGGGAGAGTATGGCCAGGGTCAAAGTGAAACTGTCCAAACACAGTACAAATCCCCCCCCCCCCCCCCCAATCTCGGGCCCAGACGCCACACCACCCCAATCAAGAATTAAGGGTTGTTGGTTATCTGTCCTGGCTGTCTGCCTTGAGGAACCCTCCTTTGTTCTCTCATTACCCAGAAGTCATGGATGTGTGAAAAGTAGGGCACAGGTCGGGGCGCTTTGTCCCCCGTACACAAATCGAAAGTGACAGACACCACCCCGCTATGCCACTAATTTGTCCTCATCCATAATGCCACTCGGAGCACTAATTGCAGGGAAAGGCACAGAGCTACACGAGAACAGACAGATCAGGTTATTTACGCTGGGCAGGGCCAACGGCGGTAATTGCGAAATGTCCTTGAACAAATAATTTGGACATGTTTAGCCATTCAAGAATAGCGCCAGGAGGACAGGGGTCAGAGGGTCATACCCATGAAAAACAAGAGGCCAAAGACAGGCAACAACAACAAAAAACACAAAAAAAAGTTGGGTTTTGTATTTAACAAAAATTGTCATTGTGTCAACTTCTCCCCATTTTTATGAGCTTTTTTCTTCATTTTTGTCCAATTAAGCTATCGCAGAAAAGAGAGTGATCACAAAGATTGGATTTTTTAAATTGTTCTAATAGAAGTTGATGTGGATGTGGGTGGTGGGGGTGAACCCCTTTATCTAACTCAACAGCTTGATGTGTTTCTCACTGCACCCGAGGTGCTGAGTGGCAGACTGGATGTGGCAGTGCAGTGCAATGCAATGTGAATGTGCAGGTGTAAATGTCTGGCCCAGGGGTTGAAATGTCACAACTGGCCAACCTATTGGGTGAGCAGAATGACTGCCTCAGGTTAGTGAAACCCAGAACCTTCATTTCTAGTTTTGCAGTAACTTTAATCTCAACATCTCTTTTTATATATGCCTTTTGAATAAAACCTGCAAGCTAGTTGAAAAGATAGGCAGGGAGCGTCCTGTATTTATAGCTGTTATAAATCATGTATGCATTCATCATTCAAAGGAACCATTTGGTGTACAAGAAGTAGCTACTGTACGCTGTGTTTTTAATCAATCAAATGTTCTTTTATATAGCACATTTCATACAAAAAGTATCAGAGCACTGTACAAGACAAGACAAAAGAATGTCAAAGTAAAATACATTTGTATAGAGATTAAAAACACAATAGGAGTCCCTGCATGGCTCACCTGGTAAAAGCATTACAGCGTGGCATCCAGAGTGAGTCATACAGCCAGAGATCGCAAGTTTGAATCCTGGTCGTGCGAGGCAGTCAGTCTTCGCTGGGGATTTCGTGGGGGCGCCGCATTGGCTTTGGCGCTCCCAGGGTTGGGGAGTAGTAACAACCTGTGTGAAACATTTGATCCAGCAATTAAACTATGGTACCCACATTTCCAGTATGGTAGAGGGTCCCCTTTTGGTTCTGAGTGGGTGGAGGTACTACTGTAGCTGAAGATTTTGGAATACAAGTTGCCTTCTGTACTAGGTTTGCTAGAGAGAGCCCCTTTTTGGGGTGGGGGTAAAAAAAAAAAAAAACTCTTACTTGTCAGCACTGAGAAGGCAATGCAAGTAGAATGTATTGTAGTTGTTCCAAAGAATGGAATTATGTGAACACAATCGGTTCCCCAGTATCCGGTCTACACTGTTTCAATTTCAAAGTTTGCGTCCTGTCGCTGCAGAATGTTTTGGTTTTATTTATTTTTTATCCCCCCCCCCCCAAAGATCTGAAGTTTTTTTACATTTGTGATGTTTTTAATCTTATCCTATCTGCAGCCTCCCATCCCCTGCTGTTTTTTGAGTTTTTTCTGTATTTGTTTTCATGTTGTTTGTATAGCTGGTTCCTGTATTGATAAACCTGAGCTGTAATTCCTCAGCAGGTCCCTGGTGTTTTTTGTTTTCATGCGCTCTATAGGACTTCTGATAACAGCTCAGTACCAGGCTCGTTACAGTATGCGTCCCAGCAAGCCCCTTAGTCACGTCACTCCTAACGCCCTCACCATTCAAATGGATATATTTCTGCCTGTGCTGTCTTCCGAGTTTATTAGGATTTAAAAGCTAATCTGTCTCCCTCGTGGTGTTGTCTTTTAAGTAAAAGCGAGGGCTAAACGGGCTCACTCCTGTTTTGATTACTGTTTTCTTCTAGTCTATTTGTGAAGAGAGGTGTGCTGTTTTTGTTATAACTAATTTATAACAAATATAGCCTACCATTTTTTTTTTCTTTGACGGGGTAATGAATCTAACCTTGTTCTAAATGAACTGTGCACAATATATAAAAGCTGCCAACCTAGTTTTCTTTTTTTTAACTGTATGGAATAACAGATACATACTAACCTTGTTTTTTTCTTTTTTGTTGTTTTTCAGCCTTATCAACGTGCTGAGCCAGTGAGAAGTACGCATTAGAAGCAGCCCCACCGTCCCTACCCCAGCCACTCATCCCCTTCTTCCTCTCACACACACAGACACATACACACACACAAGCACACGCGCGCTCACAACCCAGGACCCACTGGCTAGCTGTTGCTGCTGCTGTGCTGTGCAAACTCACAGTGCCTGACCAGCAGATCGATCACACAGTTTGGAAGGAGGCTGACTGTCTGCAGAACGATAGATTCAGGATCTAATTCCTACACTGTGAGAATGACTTGGATTCGTGTTTGCGTCACTGCTTATGTCTTTCTGGTACTCCACGCTAGAGGTAAGCTGGCTTTCATTGCTATAACCACTCTACCTCAGTATCCGTCTGCAATTAACCCTGATATGTTTCAGGTCTGTTTGACATGACATTGGTTTCCATTGACCTTAAATGTTACTCTTGTTTTTTCCCTGTAACATTTTATGACTTTTCTTAGGTTGGGGTCACAAACTTATAAACAGAAAATATGAACTTTTGAGATGCTTATTTTGTTTTTAGAATTGATCTTGTATACAAACATATGTATTTATCTATGTAGTTTGGTGTTTTTATTATTATTATATTTTATTATTACGATTTCTGGAGAGGTGTTTATAAACAGGTTTATACACATCTCTAGAAGGCAAAGGCTAGTAGAGGCTCATTTTCTCTGCAGCATAAGAGTAAATGTTATGCAAAGAAGAAATATTAAATTAAAGGCTGTTTCAATTTGTTTGAAATTGCACAGGGTCAATATGACCTGAAACTTAACAGACCTAAATTCTGAACATTAATAGGAGGGTTAGTAATATGAGGAGCACCTATTTGACCTTGCAGCAGTTTTGCACAGATGTGTTGAAATGTGAAATTATTTAGATTTAAATGTATTACTTAAAAAAAAAAAAAAAAAGTCTAACTTCAAAATGTGTTGTCAGGGCAGATGTCTCCTGCAATGTGTTGCCAATATGTCACAAAGGAACAAGCAGCTTCTCTGTAATTTACAGCAAGGAAGCAGCATCATGGCCCTGTGTGAAGCTTTCATTCTCCAGGAGCATGGTCACGCAGCAAAACACTCTCCTGCTTCAGATGTTACTGTTTGTTTGTTTGTTTGTATGTTTGCCTGCAGGTCAGAGCCAGTGCAATTGGGATGTTTCTAATGGATGTTCATCCATAACACTAAAAACACAAAGTTCAGAAACAAACAAACTTTTCAGCTGTAGTTTTTATAGTTTCATATAATGTTGTAAGCTGTACTAATGAACAAAGTCATACTTTTCCCTGTGTGCCTTGACTTCATGTTAAACAGATGGATAGCTTGGAATCTGAGTAATTCCAGTACTTTCTAGATGGGTTGTTTTTGTTTTGTTTTTTTTTCCTATTATTTGAAGGTGGAAGGAGATGACTAGAAGTGCACAAGCTGTCACTTGCAAATATCAAATATTTCATATTGTCTAATCCATAAAACACTAAGTCAATAATAATAATAAATATTAAGAATCAGCTGAATCATATGTCATGCAGCATTAAGCTAGTTCCAAATCAAATGTGATACGTGATTATTGTATTTTCTAAAGTAGGTTGGGAAATTATCTAATATATTTGAATCTTATCGTGAATATAAGAAACTTGTGATTTATGATCTTTTTGCTTGCAGAAGATGTAGAAATTGTGTGCGCGTGAGGGCATGGGTTTTCAGCACTTTGACGTGTCAGTAAAGTTAATTTGCAAATACGAATTGATGTTGGGTATCAATGAACCTTTCACACAAAGCAACAGTGTTCCCAGATCATATTCAGTGTTACACTGTAATTCCTTAGTGCCTTGGTGTTTACTACATTACTCCTCAGTTCAACCTTCCCTGCACTCTGTTTTAAGTATCAAAATAGACACTTGACAGCACAATTCTTTACATTCACTAAATACCTTTTTATTCACTCTGACTGTGAGTCCATCAAAGTAACCACTAAGTATTCACTACTGTCTGCCTGTGCCACTTTTTTTTAGTACTATAGTAAGTATTATTGAGTAATTGAAGGTGTAATGCAAGTTAAAATCACTCATTCACCAGATGTAAAAGTAATAAAAATTAAACACAGTAAAATCATACACACGTTGATAGTTTGTATTAGTTTTTTTTTTATTTGTTTTAATTAGCTCTTTATATTAAACATTGGACCTATATTTCCTGTAAAATCAATTTTGAATCTGAAACAACTTGGCTTTGATAAAACAATGGTTTAAAAAAAAAAAAAAAAAAGATTGTATGAGTCTCTTTACCTTTTTAATTCTCATTGCCATCGGGAGACAAGAATGAACCTTGGCTTCCAGCTCCACATTTCAGCGTTAAATCAAGTTCTTTGTCCCACCAGCGTCACTGTGGCTGTTAGTGCCACCTGGCAGCAAACCCAGATTCTGGTGACGGTCCACATTCATTCATACTTTTTCCATGACTGCTTTAGGAGTGGAAAATTGACTGTTCTGTAATGAACCTTTCACAGATCAGTGTATTGTTTAGTTCTGAATTTGTTTCCTGGGTGCAAGGATAATAATGAATAATGATTTTATGAGCCAAACTTGGAGGCCCACGTGGGCAGTAGGTGGTAGATCTTCTCTGCGTTAAATGCCTAATACAGTACCTGAATACATGAAAGAAAAATCTTAAACTGTGTGCTTAATGGAAAATAAAACAAAATTGTAGCCTTCATGCTTTTAAAGTGGGGTTTGAGTGAGCTGATTGGTCTGCCAGGTGGTGTTAGGTTTAACTTTCAGGTTGTCATCTGATGAGGATATGAATACTGGAATTGCATTTAGCACCTTTTGGTGCACCCATTACTTTTAGCACCTTTTGGTACATGCAGAGAAAGAGTGTTTACCTTGCACTTAACACCTTGGATGTGGTGTTGACCATTTCTTAAGTTAGGAAATACCTTCTCTCTTATTCGTGCTTCAGAATATATTTCTCCTCATGTGTTTTGTTTGCAGCAATTTGATCTCTTTCAGTCCTCGTGTTGTAGCAATTTTAGAGCGATCATTGTACTCGTGTGGGTGTGTCGGGAAAATTGCCTAGATAAACTGTGGAGAGTGGAATACCTGTATGAGGGAAGGAGATTTGTTACCCAAACAGCAGGACATGGTACTGTAATACAAAGCCGTACATTTGCCTTTCATAGTGCCGTATTCCTGGAGGGCCCTGCAGATCTATGCATACCAGCCTCCTCTGTTGCATCTCTCCAACTCAAGACTGAGGTTTTTGGAGATCCAAACTCAAAAACGCAAATGGTATCATAAGAAAACTCAGTGTGATCTTGTGTGTGTGTGTGTCCACATGCGTATATATTTTCAGAGAAATGCATGTTAATAGAAACAGCTACTTCAATTTGTCATGCGACAACCACAGAACCCAGTTTCTGTTTGAACGGCCCAGTTGTTAAACATGAAGAGAAACGTGCTAAAAGTCTGCTGATGACTCACTCCCTCCCCTTTTATTTAGCATTTTCAGTAATGAACAAGGCGAGGAACGGATCTTCTCACTACTTATACATTTAGAGATCTAATGCCAGATGAGCAGCGTTGTTTGTGCGCATGAGCACAAAGCCCCAATAGAAACTCGTGCTGGAGCAGCTCAGAGGCAGCTTGGTGCTCTGAAAGCCTGAAACCACTTGGCACTCTGTCCACTGGCCGTGCGGAAACCCCACATCAGGAAGCTGTTGAGTTGATTGTTGGTGCTCTGCATTCCTTGACGCATTAACTGTTTCCTGAATGATGTTGGAGAGTCGTTATTTAACAAAAACACTCAAAACATTCATTGTTCTCCGGAAATTTTAACTCGCTGAAAACTTTTGCTAATGAGTTATTGTTTTATACAAGCCGACAGATGTGTGGATTGTGGGCAGAGTTACTTTACTTTAGGGACTGGACAGCAGCTAAGGGGGAGAGAAGATTTAGGATTGAAGTTCCAGTTCTGTACAGGTTTATGGCTACCTGTGGCTTTGCTGTAGTAATTGACACTTGAGGTGTCTCTGGGTCTAATAATCATTTCAGTAATAAAATAAAAACCCTGGCAGAAGTAACTTACTTTTATAGCTTTATTTCATGTGCAAGACGTTGCAGAAGACAGTTTTCATAATGAGGCATAGTTTGTCTGTGGTGTCCTGCAGTGTACCTTAATTATTAACATGATTATACATAATATAAGTAGCCATAGTGAGGTGCTTTAAAAAGAGCACAGTATTAACGTGCCAATAATTTTAGCTCATGTTGCAGTGAACATTTAAAAGCTCTCTTAAATACAGAGTGTAATGGATGTAATTCATTGTACATCGCCATTCCAGTTTATGTTGTACGATTTTGAGCTGCTTTTAAAATTTTCAACTAAAGTCCTAGAGAAACTATGTGCCCTACTAGAAAAAGAAAACCAAACATTTCTCCCAAGTATACATTTTTTAAAAAATTTTTTTTTTTATATATAGATAGATATATATATATATATAGATATTATAATATATATATATTATATTTATAAAATAAATATGTATGTGTCTTTTTTAAAATTTACCCATGCTGGAGATACTTCCCGGTGTGAGCAGCAAATGTTGCTGTTTATTGTTTTGGAGACATAAGGGCGGAACCAGCTGGTATGAAACAGCACCTTGAGTCACACCATTGCTGTGGCACTGTTGTTTGACTGCTTCTATTGTGTTGGGTAAGTGCAGCAGCCACCTGCTGGAAATGTCCAGTACTGCCTTCACAACCACAATCGCAATCTAACCCACTCAAAATCTTTGTTTGAAATACAAGGTAAGCTTTTAAAACGTGCACTGGTGTGTGTGTGTGTGTATGTATGTATGTATATGTATATACTAGACTAGACTGACCGAATTCTGCAGGATCTTACATAAAGTGACTGTATCTCTTGTGAGAAATATTTGTATTTTGATTTTGATTTATTTTAAAAATTAAAAAACAAAACAGGTTTTGAAACTATAGAGTATGAATCAGCCATCACTCGTGAGTCAAAATGCAGCTTGCTTTTCCAGCGTGAACTGCTCCTCTCTTCCCTGGTTATTCTCTCTCTCTCTCTCTCTCTCTCTCTCTCTCTCTCTCTCTCGCTCTCTCTCTCTTGTGTGTTGTGTTGCTGATGGCAGAGAGAAGTGGAGTTGGAAAGGCTCATTACCGAAAGTGCTGCCAGACCTCAGACTCCTTGTTGACGGGTTTCACATGTGGATACAGGCAGAGAGAGCGAGAAAGAGGAGGGATCCCAAATACTCCCTCCTATAGCTAGTAAAAAATCTAAAAAAGTTGAATTATTTATGGAAAGAGCATTATTATTTTATAATTGGAATTGAATTAGTTGGAGCTGAGTGAAAGTATTCACTACGTAACGGTACAGTACATATTGGCAAAGGGTGTTTTTTTTTTTTTTTTAATAAATTACAAGTTGTTTCACTGTATTGTGTTTTCAAAGGTTTGGTAGAATGCGTTGGTTCTTTTAAGCTTTGTATTTAGGAATGCTCATTTTACAAGACTTGTCATTTTTTATTTATTTTTAAAATTTATTTTACATGCAGAGTGCAAACTGAAATACTACAAAATCATTAAAACAAATAATAAACAGCAAGACTGGACAAAGATTCCTCGGTTTAAACTACTTATGTACTATTAAACGCTGATCACTTGTACTCCAGGATCAACCAAAAATAACTTGTCTTTTATATAGAAGTTGATGTTGTTTTTCGTGCTTGCATAACTACTTCAAGATTAAAAATCTTGAATATTCAAAAATGGCCCCCTCCCATAAATAACGAAACTCCGTTAGAACTTGCACTCTCACAAACAGGCTCAAGTACTGTACACTCGTGTACAGACGAAAAACATCACAGTGGCTCCACTGCTGCCTGCAGTCCTGCTATAAAATATCTAGGGACGTGCCTCCTCCTTCCAGCTCCTGCTAATGGGTTATTTATGTGCACTCATCCCACTGTGGTAGATAGCAGGATTCTGATTTATTGCCCTGATGGTGAGCCATAGAAAAATGCAAGTATTTATTACATCCGGACCTACTTTGTCTGTCTGTCTGTCTATCTAATATATGCGCAATGAGTCAGATGCATCTCTTGTTGTTTGAGTACTTTTTTTTTTACCTTCCATGAATATGTATCAAATTATTATTCAATTCCTTTTTTTTTTTTTTTTTTTTTTAAAGTGGAGAGAGTGTGCACTGTAACAAGTTCTTCTTCACTTAGAAAGTTGCTTCTGGGTCAACATGGTGTGCACGCTGGAGAATAAATAAGGATGCTTCACAATAAAGCAACTGTAAATCATGAATCCTCCCCTCAATCAATCAAACAGTCACATTCCAGTACATCGTATTTTGCCAGAAGTGTTCTCTCGTGCAAGGTAAACTGTCAGCCATTTTACGGTTTGGTCTATTGTACCTTCCATAACCAAACTTTCAGTGTTCAGTTTGGCTTTGTGGTCCTCCTACCCACAAAAAGTGCTCAACAAGTTTTTATGACAGTAAACAGTGTCAACTGTACTTATTAACTTACCTGAAATGTAGCACGAAGAAAAATAACTTTTGAACGCTACCCCATGTTTAAAACTCTACACCTGATGCAAGGTGATACCTTTTTACTGTAAGCCTCTAATTTACACAGACAGTTTCTCTAACTCTCTTCCCTAGTTGGCTGATTTGAGAAGCTCTATTCTTGCTCTGAAGATTCTGATTTGACACTGCTGGGAAACCGCATTAAGTAATTCCTTGAGAATATTGATTGATCTGCCAAAATTGGGTTTTTATCAACAAAGACCTTCCTGGTTATATTAGAGATATGTGTTTAGGAAGTATTTAACTATAAAGGGCAACTTCAAGGGTGGATATAAGGCCTTCTTTTATTATGAATCTTAATAGACATCCCTGACTTCATTACCTAAACGCAATGACCAATTAGGCCAATTTTCGACCCATCAGTCAGCAGCTTTGTAAGCCTTTGTAATTGTGTTTACATTATTGAGAAAGAGAAGCTTCTTACCTCAAAGGGATGTCGTCCAGTAAAATAGGTAAGCAAGGAAACAAAACATCTTTTCATCTTGCTAATGAGGGCATAATATTTAGTGTGGTGTTAATCAATCCCTCCCTAGGAAATAATCTTTATTTTAACTTGGTAATCTGCAGGCCAATATCATCAGAAGCTGCTGGATTTTTATTTATTGATTGATTGATTTATTATTTGTGTGTGTGTTTTAATAGCGTTGTGCTGTAGCCTCGACTTTTGAAAATGTAGGTTTGTTGCTAGGCTACTTGCAGACGTGTCTGAGCTCGAACTAAAGGATCACACTGTTTTAAAAGGAAAAGCTTGCAGCCACGCACAACACACAGCGAATTGTGCAATCCCTGCCTTGCTGCAGGCCTGTCTGCAGAGCTGCTGAGAGAGCGAGTGTGGCCTGGCACGGAGGCAGACTGAAGGGTCATGTTTCATTGGGTTTATGGCTGGAGTATTTATACATTTATACACAGAGTATAAATGTGGACAAGCGATTTGAGATTTATAGAATCGTACAATCGTATCGGGTGGGGGTAATTGTGGCATCTGTTTTCATCTCTACAATGCTTTTTCCAACACAAAGGCACTTATTTTGTACAATGCAACATTTAATCTCCACTATTTTAGTCCTGAAATAAAATGTCATTTTGTGGCACAATTTTGTTATTGTTTGAACAAACTTGTCAACAATGAGAATATATATATATATATAATATATATATATATATATATATATATATATATATATATATAGGACCAATAAATAATTATAAAGTAAATTGTGTAATGTTTAGTTGTTTGAACAGGTTGTATCGTTGAAGTATTTTTATGAAGAACATAGGAAAAGTAACAAACAAGAGGAGGCAATTAAACCCTTCAGTGCCCAGTGCTCGTCTGGTTCCTAGTAGTTGATTGATCCCAGAACTCTGTCTGGTCTTAAAGGATCCCAATGATTCAGCAGCAACAATGTTGCTAGGTAACGCATTCCACAACTTGATATCTTCATAGCTCTTATTATTGAGTCATGACCACAACATAAAGCTTTCTCTTGCCCACATGGGAACTGCAGGATGCAACGCAGCTGTTTATATTTCTCTTGATTTTCGCAAGTGATAAAGCTTGAATGAACAAAGGTTAGGGTGGATGCCAAACCACCTTCCTGCACACACAGCCCTAGCTTTCTCAATGGCTGTGGAGAGGAACAGCCATTTTAAAAACTAAAAACTAGTGCTTAGTATCGCCAACTGTAGCGGCTATACAGAGTGTTTAGTAGTGCCCGGTACAAATAGTTAATCAATTCAGTTAATCAATTTTTTTTTTTTTTTTTTTTTTTTTTTTAAATCAGAAGGAAGGTTAGTGTCAACAGCTATTGAGGGAGTTGGACACTCAAGGTTCATTTTTCCTAATTTTGTAGTTGTTTTTTTATTTTCTTCCTTTCTTCAATGCTGATGTTAACACTTCCGTTATGCTGCTACTCCCTAAAAAAAGACCACCATTTAAATGTTTTGGCTTGAAAAGTGATTCCTCATCAGGAAATTCCAGGAACAACAGTAAAAGTAAAACAGCAGCAGAGAACACCTGGAGCAAAGCTGTTAATTCTTAAAATCAGTTCTGGGGAAAATGTAAAGTCTGAACTGATTTTTAAACCAAGATAATCTGAATACTGCTAAACCTTATAACAAACTAAGTAGCCAGATCAAAAGGTGCTAGCTGAGAGGTTTTACCTTGTATTTTGGAGATGATGGATGAATGTCTTAAGGTGCTGTCTGTCTCTAACTGCGCTGTCCGCTTTGTTTCTTTTTTTCCCTTCAGCGGGTCAGAACCCAGACCACATGCTCCTCGGCACGGGTGTCAAACCCGGGGAGTCCAAAAGGGCTCAGGGCGGCTCGACGGTGTCTCCCGAGGACGCGCCCCGCTTCCTGAGCTGTTACTGTTCAGGGCACTGTCCCGAAGATGCCATTAACAACACCTGCGAGTGAGTAGCTCACTAAGACACACCTGGTGCGTGAAGCAGCTAATTAGTAAATCACACGAGCGCAGTCTGAAAGCTAGGTGGAGAACAAGCCAGGCAAGTGCCATACAGCTTACCATACAAAAATACACGTAGTATGAACAAGCCACTCACAGTCGGGGTTTCTAGCCCTGTTTTCTTGCACCTTTTTTTTTTTGCTGTATCAATCCTCCTTTCTCTGATTCCTCTATAGCACTTTCTCATTACTCAGCTACAGGCCTGTTTTGTGTATTGATTCTGTGTTGTGATTTGCTTTGAATTTGTTGTTGTGTGCTGTATACTGAGTCTGTGTTGCATGTTGCAGGACGAACGGGCAGTGTTTTGCCATCATAGAGGAGGATGAGCATGGAGAGACTCTCTTGACATCAGGCTGCATGAAGTACGAAGGCTCTGACTTCCAGTGCAAGGTAATGCGTCTCATTTAATTAATATTAGAATATTCTTTAATTTTGAGTTGGCTGGAAATCTTAAATATGATGTAATTCATAGAATATTGGTATTGTACCGCACACTACTAAACAGTGTATAGCTGCTATAGTTAGAGATACTAAACACTAGTATAGCTGAAGTGTTATAGCTAGTAATACCAAACACTATTACAGCTGCTATAGTTAGCAATGCCAAAAGTGTATCTTGTGCCAGACTGTTGTTTTAAAAAGGTGATTATTTATTGATTTGTTTGTTTTAAAGGACTCCCCAAGAGTGACCCTCAGACGGACTATTGATTGCTGCCAAACAGACTTCTGCAACCGGGATCTGCAGCCCACACTGCCACCACGCATTGAGAAAGGTGCGTTCCAGAAGCGGCTGTGTAAACCAGAATGAACCCTTTTTAGGCCTGTAATAATAATCGTGTTGTGACGGTCAAGGGATACTAACTAATAATGCTTTTATTTGCTTTTACACAGACCCCCTCTTTGGCAGTGCCCACTGGCTTGCCTTTTTGATCTCTGTGACAGTCTGCAGCATCGCGCTCATTTTGATCACTGTCATCTGCTACTACAGGTAAGAAACCTGACTCACAGTTTCATTACCATGCGCAGGGGTTAGAACATAACCCAAACAGTTTGGGATCGAGAAAAGGCCATTCTGCCCACCAAGGCTTGTCCCTTGTTATCACGCCATCCACCCCAATTAGGGGGATCCAATTTAAAAGGACAGAAAATGTTCCTGGAGTTTTAGATACTTACCCTGGTAGGCTGTTCCATGCATTTGTATCTCTTGAAGTCGTGTCTTTGGTTATCTGTACCATTCATGATTTTATAGACTTCAATCAAGTCTGCTCGTTCCCTTCTTTCTTGTAGGCTGAAGAGATGTAATGCTTTTAACCTTTCCTCATAGCTCGTGTCAGTAAAAATCCTGGGATCAGCCTAGCTGCCCTTCTGTGTATCTTAAGTGCAATTATGTCTTTTTTTGCAATAAGGTGACCAAAACTAAAAGTACGAATTTAAGCATGGTCCTCAAATGACCTTTTATTTTAGAATATGTGACTTTAGTATATTTACACACATGGGGAGAGGGGACAGGCTTTTGAAGGCAACAGATTTGATTTAAAGTTGTTTTGTTACAACCATCATCTCAAGCTTAAAGTATTTTATGACCAAGACATTTGTAGCGAATGTAACTGAACTCCTTAACCACGAGTTTTGCTCATCTAGGTCTGCTTCAGGCATAACTTTAAAAATAAACAGATTTGTAAACTAAGAGTCCTTTATTGCAACCGTCAAAGAAGGACTAAGTAAAATGTTGTTCATCAATAAACAAAGAAAGGAAAATATGAAGCCCCTGAGAAGGAACTGTTTGTTGCTTTTCTTTTTTTTTTTTTTTTTTTTTTACTGGTTCTCGTGAAGAGGAAGATACTCAACTACCTGGTGCACTCTTGTGCTTTTGGTTTTAAAAAAGAAAGCATGTTTGATTTTATTAATTGTATAATGGTAAACTGTCGTGTTCAATTCAGTGCAAATCACTAAGCTGACCCTGAGACTGATGGTGTGAAGATCCTTTGTATATCAATGAGCTGCAACATGTAACAGAGGTGTGTGTCGTGATACAAGACCAGAATCACTGCATAACTACTTGTAGTCCATCAAATTATTCTTGTAAATGATGAACAATTTGATAATTTATAGTTCTCATGAATACTGTACATGGTCTTCCTGTCATTTCAAATTCTGTCTTTTAACATATCATGCAAAGTAGTTCTTCAGGAGCACACACTGGGAGAGAGAATGTATCTTGACCTGAATTTTGGGGTACATGCGTACCGTTGTAAACACACACACACACACACACACACACTGTGTTCATCTGCAAGCCGAGCCTGCAAAGAGGATACTTTGACTCTCTTGTGTAGGTATAAGTGGCAGACTGAGAGACGGCGCTATAACAGGGAACTGGAGCAGGACGAGGCCTTCATCCCTGTTGGGGAGTCGCTTAAAGATCTGATTGACCATTCACAGAGCTCTGGGAGTGGGTCCGGGCTCCCCCTGCTGGTAAGAAGACAGACAACACTTTCCAAACTCACAGCAAAACGTAGTGCAGCAGTATTGAAGATTGATTTATAAACTTTCGGATTTGTATTATCTTATTAAATATGATATCCTCAGTACTGTATTGCTGGCAAATTTACAATGGTAGTGGATTCCCAAATATCATATTGAGCCAACTGTGATGTTCTGATTCTGTTATAGGTAGCAACATGTCAATTAAGATTGAGGAAAAACTTCATTCATTTAACCAGTAGGGTAACAATAAATTCCTATTAAATTTTATGTGCATTCTTCTTCTAGAAAGTTAATAACAATTAATCAATCCTGGGTTTATTGTTCCTAAAACTCTGGGAAAGGTTTTAGATAATTCACCTGCTTGACTTGAGGATTTTTTAAATTTGTTCCTCAAATATAACTGGGGCAAGATATAGTTATGCATGAAAGGTCTTGGCTCTCTTGCAGTAGCAGAGCCTGCTTGCTCATGTTTCTTTCTTTCTTTCTTTCTTTCTTTCTCTCTCTCTCTCTCTCTCTCTTTTCATCACACAGGTACAGCGCACAATCGCCAAGCAGATTCAGATGGTGCGCCAGATCGGGAAGGGGCGTTACGGTGAGGTGTGGCTCGGGCGCTGGCGAGGAGAGAAGGTGGCAGTCAAGGTGTTCTTCTCCAGAGAGGAGGCCAGCTGGTTCAGGGAGACGGAGATCTATCAGACCGTCCTTATGAGGCACGAGAACATCCTGGGTAGGTCTTAATTTGAGGATTCACTTCTAAAGAAGGCTCCGTTTAATAAGTGTTGCATACTGGGGTAAGCTTTTAGACTTGCAGGTGATTAGTCCTAAACATGTTGGAAGCCATAGTCTTACATAATTTGGAACAAGATGATGATGATGGATTGGTCCTCTTTTATGGAAGGTTAAAGTGGTGCAGACAGTGAGTAGTGATGCATGGAGATGCAACGGTTGATCGCCATGGATTTTATTTTGTGACATTCATTAACCGATTTTAAGTAAAGTAAATGTATTTTGTTAAGGCTTTTGTTTAAAGTCTTTAAAGTCTTAAAGTCATTAATTTTGCTGCTTGCTTTTGAACAATACTGTTATCGACCCATCTGTTAATTTTATTACCTGCCTGATATTCGATTAGGAAATAAGTTACCAGATTGCACCTCTGGAGATGCAGGTTTGAAATCTCTCTCTCTCTCTCTTGCTCTCTCTCTCTCTCTCTCTCTCACCTTTCTCTCTCTCTCTTTCTCTCTTACCCTCAGGTTTTATTGCTGCGGACATCAAAGGTACGGGCACGTTCACGCAGCTCTTCCTGATCACGGATTACCACGAGAACGGCTCTCTCTACGACTACCTGAAGTTCACCACGCTGGACACCAAGTCCCTGCTGAAGCTAGCATACTCGGCGGCCTGTGGCCTGTGCCACCTGCACACAGAGATCTACGGCACGCAGGGCAAGCCCGCCATTGCACACCGTGACCTCAAGAGCAAAAACATCCTGATGAAGAAGAACGGCACCTGCTGCATCGCTGACCTTGGCCTGGCCGTCAAATTCAACAGGTGCGCTTCGCCCTTTAAACACAGCCAGTGCTGCGCAGGCTCTCCACAGAAATCAGGTGGTGATGATCAGCTGAGGTGCATTGGTGTTGATGTACCATTAAATGTGAATCAAGTGAAGAAACAGCCCCTTGGGTTTGTGGTTGCTGCTTTTCTTAAATTCTGTCTAGAACAGCAATCTTTTTAACTTTTCCATGCAATGTCCTCATATCCACCCATTGTATCACTTTTAAAGGGTGCTGGGATTTTTATTCATACATCATCATTCAACTGTGTTGTGTTTTTGTGTTAATTTGGTACTTTTTTATAAATGTAATTCTCATCATTCATTTCAATTGATGTAGGGAATGAAAACACACTCTTGGTTAACTAAGGTCAAATTAAATAATGAAGTTACAAGATTGCCATCTGATCCTATACTCTATAAAGTATATTGTGTACAGTATGGTTTAGTTTATGAAAGAAAAAAGTTTAACTGTCAAAAGATGGTAAAAAGACAATTGCCTTGTTCTCCACTGCCTGGCGCAACAGGCTTCAGTTGCCCAAGGCTTGCCACTGAAATGAAAAGTGTCTCAGTGCTTTTTTTCCCAAACCTGGCCATCCTCGCAAATTCTTGCCATGTGTCAAATGTCACTGGGGGATTGTGGAAACTGGGCAAATGATGTGAAGTTGTTCCAGCAGCTACAAGCATGGAATGTGTGTTGTATGTTGTGTGTCGTTCCTGTCTGTGTTCTTATGTTCATGTGTTTCGTCTTTAGTGACACAAATGAGGTAGATATCCCGCTGAACACGCGCGTCGGCACGCAGCGCTACATGGCTCCCGAGGTGCTGGACGAGAGCCTGAATAAGAACCACTTCCAAGCCTACATCATGGCGGACATCTACAGCTACGGCCTCGTCATTTGGGAGATGGCTCGCCGCTGCGTCACTGGAGGTACGAAGAGCCTGAAGGCAGGTCAGATAAGATGTGAACGGTGGAGGATCTGAATATCACAGACTTGTTGGGTCTATTTTAATGATCTGAACCAGGGATTGGAGGCCCTTTCTGCAGTGTGTTTAATGAAGTAGTTGCCTGCTTTAGGACCTGGATGGTCTAGTAGGGCCAGAGTTGCCCAGCCCTGATCAGACCGGCGGACGAGCGAAATACTGCCCGTCTTTAACTCCAGTTCTTTCTGGTGTTTTATTGATTCTCCTCATTAACATCACAAACGAGATCATTAAAAGTGTTGCTGATTAGTTCACTGAAATAGATCAGGTGCAGTTCAAGACAAAATATGCAAAGAAACACATTTTGAAGTTGTAATATAAAAATAATAATAATAATAAAGTTATTGCATTTTTTATTAATTTTTTTTTTAACGCTGATCTTCTCCTTCCCCAGGTATCTTGGAGGAGTACCAGCTGCCCTATCACGACATGGTGCCTTGCGACCCGACCTACGAGGAGATGCGGGAGGTGGTGTGTGTGAAATGTGTCCGTCCTGCTGTGTCCAACCGGTGGAACAGTGATGAGGTAAGCACTGGAGCACCAGCTTCAGTACTTGGGTTCGGTCAGTTTAAAAGCATGTTCATACTACAGGCTCGCGACCACTGAGGGACTGTGGTGTGACCAACTAGATGTAACACGCAGTGATGTGTGCTACACTTCTGTTACGGATTCACTCCCCTGTTTGGGTTGATGAGATGGGGTTAAAAGCTCCTTAACCACGCATGCAGATGAACCTGGCTGTCTTGTGTAGCGCTTAAGACACTCGCTTGCGGTGTGCAAGGTTGTCAGTTTAATTACAGTTGAGAGAAATGTAACTCTGGTGACCAGTTCCCCGCAAATAACAAACTAAAGACTACTGAGAGATGGAATGGAGCACCATTTGAAGAATGAACCAGCCTTAATGGAATGCCATCCAGGTCTTTAAATTCAGGCTATAGATTAAAGTTTGATGTGACAAGTGCTGTAAGTAAATTATGGTCTTTTGCCATTTGATTGTAGTGTGATTCTGACCTACAGTGCACAAACACAGGAAATTGTCTACCAGGAAGGTCCATTTAATCTATTAGAGAAAATAAGTTTTGAAAAAATTTAGCTCTGCCATTTTAAAAATTGATGTGCCCTATACATACCCACCAGACCAAAATAATGAAGTGTTTGAGGCAATTCCTATTTCCTGGACACCCAGCGGTGTAGGATTGGTTTGCTTTTTACAAGTAGTTGCTGCTCCCTCAGAAACTTACTCTCTCCAATGTTTGTTTCCAAACACACGTCACTCCCTTGTGAAAGTTATATTAACAGTAGCATGGGGAAGTCTCTGAATGGATGAATAAAGCAACGATAACGTCCTCATTTGTGTTTTTGTCTTTTGTGTTTTCCCCCAGTGTCTGAGGGCGATGCTGAAATTGATGTCTGAGTGTTGGGCCCAAAATCCCGCCTCGCGCTTGACAGCACTACGGGTCAAAAAGACTCTTGCCAAAATGGTAGAATCGCAGGACATCAAGATATGAGCGCATGCAAGAAAGGGGGAAGGACACTTGAAGATTATTATTATTATTATTATTAGTTTATTATTATTATTATTATTATTATTATTGCTAAAATGACAGTTATGAATGGGGCTGAATGGATTTGCCTCATTAAAACTCATATTCACTCCCACTGCATGCCTAAGTAAGGAGGCTAAACTGAAGTACTTTCAGCTGAAAGGAAGTGCAGAGAGAGCAACAGGACTGGGCATGGCTGTGGAGACACGTGGAGCTTGTGTTTGGTATTACTGTTGAGGACAGCTTTCTACGGCGCTCTCTGTATACTGCGCCGCTGTAAGGGGAGATTAAAAAAGACAATGCAGGACTTGGTTCCCCTTCTCTTGATCTTCAGAAAAATCTGGTAATGAGAGATGGATGAACTCTGGACATTTAGTGCTTTCTGTGAATCGGACATTTAGTGCTTTCTGTGAAAGCCATTATATATATATAGATATATATATCTATATATATATATATAATTATAATTATTTTATATATATATATATTACTTTGCAGCTGGCTCATTTAAAGGAAAAAAGGAAGGTTAAAAAAAATGGGTTATATACATTATTATATACATTGAAAATGAACACAGTCGTCAAGAAATATATCTTTCTTTTTGTTTGTTTGTTTACAGCCAAGCTTATTGTTAGTGCCAGAACTTTTTTTTCCAGTCATAAAAAAAAAAAAAGATTCCCAACATTTTTCCAACTTTTAATGCAAATAAATAATTATAGGAAAGTTAACACGATTTTCTTTGCATTTAACATGTAAGTAGAAACTCGAGCAGCCCAGGATGTTGGGCCTACATTGACTGTTCTTGTTGTTTTAAGCCCAGCTGATTTTAACTTGTGCCACTAGCAAAATGTCTTTGTGCAAAATATATACAGAGCCCTTTCTATTAAATTCAAACAAGCTAAGACTCTCTTCAAACCGGGTAGCTTTCACTTTTTATTATAAGAAAAACAACAACTTTAGAATGACTGAAATTAAAAAGAAAACAACCTCTAGTGGGATTTTGAATCGGTAAAGTGTACTAAAAAGAACAGTAACTTAAATTTGTTAAAGTGAATTTTCTTTACCCACAGTTGATCCGAATCTTTTTTAGTTTTTTTGTGGGGGGGGGGGGGGGGGGGGGGGGGGGAGCCAAAAGTTGTAGTATTTATTTTGTTGTTTTTTTTTTTTTTTTTTTTACTGTAATGCTGAATGGATGTAGACCTGCATGTTCTCAGTGGGGCGGTAAAGGAGGTGCTTTCTGTATGCAGCTGTTTAGGACTCTTCTGTTTTGTTTGTGACTATTTTCCAGGATGCTGTTATTGTGTATCAGCTTGCAGGTGTTTACTGTGATCTTAGACACCCCCGAATTCACCTGAGATTAACATTGGACACTCTAGTATGAGTTGTTTGTTTAGCATTGCATGTACCAGGAATGCCTTATTCTGCTCTCTAACACGAGTGTTAGTTCTCACCCTGATGGTAGTAGTTTTAGTAGCTGTGTATTTTATCCATGTAGCCATATACTGAACAGCATTGGGTCTACCTCCTGCATACTGCACACTCACTGTGTAAAATGCAATTTTGCTAATATGAATCTGTGTTGTAGTCTGGAAAAATAACCCCAGAGACGGATACAATTCAATTACAATTACAGTGGTATTATTCATTGTTAAAACAAAATCCTATTCAGTCCTTGGCTACAATAGAGAAGTGTGTGTAGCTGGTTTTCCTCCAGTGTCTCCGGGGTTAGTATGTTGATATGAGTTTCTCAAATAGAGTAACTGTTATTTAAGAGTCATTCAAACCAAACCTGAAGATGCTTGTTTGTTTGACTTTTAAAACGCAGGTCAAAAAAATCAAAAGATTTTCAGTTTTTCCCCCTATAGCATTAATCCCCTCTGCATTGTGCATTCCAGCTTGATGATAATTTACCTCCTTGAAGCACCCTCAACCTCGAGTCAAAGCTAGGCCAATCAATGCTTAATTATAAACCTCAGAGATCATGCTAGAGAATTAGATCAGATCTCTCCTCATTAGCATACTCCAGAATCTTAATTGGCAGCTTAGTTTCTTCTAATGCCATCCAGTTCCTGCT
Source organism: Polyodon spathula (assembly GCF_017654505.1). Lineage (NCBI taxonomy): Eukaryota > Metazoa > Chordata > Actinopteri > Acipenseriformes > Polyodontidae > Polyodon > Polyodon spathula. Next base: position 7,628,680 of record NC_054546.1, on the reverse strand, counting down.
ATCTTATTTCATCTCGCTGTCGCCAGAGTTGATTATCTCGCAGGTGAAGCTTACTGTGTGCTTGCTGGCACTGCTGAAGAAGACTTTGCATTTATTTGCATTGTGTCTTCATTATTTAAACAACTTGTGTGAAAACCCAGAGTAATTCATTGTGTAAAGACTGTTAAGCAGTGAAACAGTGTATCAAATATTTATAGGTGTCAAAATATCTCGGAACGCTTCTGTTTTTACAGTAGCTTGCAATTTTGCCTTTGGCTACTAAATATGTTCAAAGTCAATTTGAATATTTTGTGTTTTAAGTCTTCCTTAATTGTCTTCAGTGTTACAGAGCTTAGCTTCTGGGATATTTCAGTTATCCTCTGATCTTCAGAAGCGTTGGTGATCTGTAACACTGAAGAAAAGTGCAGTTTTTTTGTTTGGTTTTTGCCAAACAACATTTGAAAATGTTAACTTAGCCAGACAGACAACAATGTGTTCTGTTTTGTTTTGCTTATGTGGCTTCAGCCAAAAATCTCATGGCTGTAAGATGCTGCATGTAGATGGGAAGGGGTGACTATTCATTTTAATGTGGGGTGGGATAAAAGTGCTGCCTTTGCTTTCCCGATATCCTTGCCACTGAGATTAGCGACCCCTCTGTGTCTGCATTCCCTGCATGTTGCTGCAGGCATCGTAATAGATGCCTACTATTCACTGCCCTGTAGCTGTGATGCCAAGAGTTTCCAAAGGAAATTAAGTAGGGAGGTTTGGGTTCAGTTAGAAAACATGGGGCGCAAGCAATGGCAAGCCTAAAGGAGCATCACTGTTAACCTTACCTGTTATCTATTGTCTGCCATGATTGTGTTATTCTGCCCCCACGCCCTCAAAACAAAACAAAATACTTTTTTTATTATGACATGTGGAACGGATTTGGAGTCAGTTCAGTTGATCTGGACAGCAGCAGGTCTAAATGCATTGTCATAAATAGGACTGGTTATTTTCCTCAAGACTAAAGTTAAATACACTGGAGGCTAGTTTGACAGACCCCGATTAGCACCAGTATTGAACTGTCCGGTAGTAAGGTGGTCCACCACTTTTAATCAAGGTCAGTGAATCCAGACATGAGACTCACAGATCCACCGCTGTGTTAGATCATGAATTGACCCCTTTGTATGTTTGTTTTTTCCCATTAAAAATTATGCCCTTCGTGTCTGTGTTTGTATGTATGCTGAACCTTCCTTTTCCTTTCAGTTGGGTGCCCTAAGCCCAATGCCCAGCGAGTCTGTAGTGTAATAAATATACAAGTGGAATTATAAAACATTCATGCAGTTCATTTAGAATATTTGTACATAGTAATTGTAAGATGGATACACTGAGCAGTGAGCGGTCTCTTTCGCCTATGTTGTATATGCAAGAAAAAGAAACCTGTAGAATAACCTGAAAAAAATTTAAAACAAATGTAACTCTTCAAATGTATTTTGTACAGCATCTAGTTTTCAAATGTGCCTTATTAAGTTTACCAAGGATAGCTTTTTGCGAGAACTATGTTCTGTACACAGATTATGTCCAATGTATCAGTTTTTAAGTAAAAATAACCTTATTTTAGTACACACCACTGTTGTCTTGATGTTTTGATTATTTTATTATTTTTTTGTACTCCAAACCTTCCTTGTCTTCACAAAGGTAGGTAAGGCTTTTATTTATCTCTGTTAGAAACCCTCTCTTTTTGTGAGGTGCTTCAGTTTTTTTTATTTTTTAATCCACCGGTATGTAAGTAGAGGGTTTGGTATACATCACCAGTCTTTAAACAAGGTGGTTTATTTTCTACTTTTGAAAGTCCATCTTTCCAAACTCTCCTTCTAAATCTCTGTCCTCTTCAGTTTTGTTTTTATTTTATGTTTTTTTTTTTTTTCCTGTCCTGTATGTAGAGGAAAACTATTGAGTTTTTTAAAAGTAAATGCAAGGCTGCTTAAACTAGGCTAGGACTCTATACTGTTAGTTCCAGAAGTGTCAGATATGATGCAGGAGTGACATAAGTTCACCAGAGAATCAGCAGGGGTCAAAAAACACAACTGGTTTCAGCAAGCGTCTGAGATCAGGAACTGTTGAGTCCTGTTCAGAATGGGATCAGCATTTCAGATAAGGCTCATTTTCACAGCTGAAAGATTGACAGTCAGACAGTCAGATTTGTTTGTGATCTAGCTGCAATGAAACAGACAGCAGCTCTCCACACCTTTCACAACACACTTTCCCCAGGTTGTCAAATCAATGGGGTTCAGCTTTTCATGCTTCAAACTTAAAGCACATACTAAAAAAAATGGCTTAATGACACATTAAAATTACTTAGCCTTCAATTGATTATTCAGTTTGTTTTTCTTCTGTTTGTGGCTATATGCTGTCCCACTTGAATTTCATCTTATTTTTTTATGTTGGTAACATTAGCAAACATGTTACAGCAAGCAAAGTACAGTAAAATCCACCGATAAACACAGATGGAAACACATATACATGTATTATTTATTACAATACCTCCACCTGTTGCAGCAAGGGGGTGTACATTTTTAATATGTCTCAGTTTATAAAACACCAGTGGAAATCCATTTCAAAAAAGTTACAGAACAAGCTATAAATTACATTTGGCTCATCAGAAATAACAAAGAACTATTTGGAGCTAAAGCCTGTATCTGGTCAGTGTTGATTTCTCTGTGCAATAAACTATCCAGTTATTGCTGTTTAAGGATGATATTAGATTCTCTGTCCCCAAGTTTTATGCATTATTATACATTGCAGTTTCAGGGCCAGTGGACAGTTGCATAAAACACCTTAAATTAAAATATTCCCTTTGCCGTAAGAATTGTGGATTTCTAAACTGGTTTCACAGACCCCGATCAGCTCTAACCTTGCACTAATTTGTGAAACCAGCCACACAGGTAGTTTACACAAACCACCCTCATTCACTTAAATGAATACCTTGGGAATAATAACTTACATTTCTAATGAGGAGTTTTTTTTATACAACCAGCCACTGTCTGTTTTAAAGGCGACAAGCGGATGGGGTAGTCGTCAGGGCGTTCTAAACAGCAGCACCCCTCCAAACGTGTTGTCAGCCTGGCTGCCTCTTTCGAGGGACCCCTGCAGCAGCTCCAGTCGGACCTGTTCGCCCTGGGTCAGCTCCAGTAGGCAGACCCGGGTCAGTGGGCCCACGGGTTTCCTGTGGTTCTGGTGCAGTCTAGCTACCAGGACCTCTCCCCTCATGAGCTGTCCCAGTGCCGGGCCTGGCCTAAAATCCAGGCTCAGTGTGAAGAGATACAGGCCGTGGGCTGGCGCGATGAAGACCCCTGTCTCAGGGGAGTAACCCTGCCGCGTGTTCAGCACCGCCCGCTCGAACACCACTGTCCCGGACTGATTGGACACCTTGAGGGTGCTTGCCAGGAACACAATGGGGGGGTCCAGGGGCACTGGGAGAGGGGGAAGTGGGGGGGATGAGAGACAGGTGAGAGTGGGAAGGGAATGAGACACATGACGGGAAGACTTCATTAGACAATAGCAACAAAAAAAAACAATAATCATAGTTTCAATATATATACATACTCATACCTTCAAAACACTCATCAGAATTCTCACGACTAAAAGTCAGAAGATGACAATGCATTTTAATAGAAAATCACAAATCTCACTTAGTTTATTCCTGAATATTACTCATTTGGACACTCTGAATTGGCTTCTCTGCAAAAAAGATAATCTCTAAAATGGTGTAGTCTTAAAATGTGAAACTGGACAAGCTTGTTAGACACTGTAGAAATGAAAGTATCCTCTAGAGAGCAGTCTTACTCAGCTCAAAAGACCCCTGAGCAACCACATTGTCATCTCCATTTCCACATATGACCTGTGTATGTACCCTGTATAAATAAATACAAATAAAAAAAAGTTAAAGCAAAGAAATAATTACCATATGCCTCTAGCCATGTGTCCTTCGTGTTGTGCTTGACCGCGGCCCCCGATCGCGATGTCTTGCCTCCCTCGCTCCCTTTCTCTCTCCCCTTCTGCCTTCTCCTCTCCATCTTCCTAGTTGCGCGCCACAGCCGGCTCAGATCCACAGTCACGTTGGAGGCAGCCAGTGCCTCTGCGTCCCTGAAGACTCTGTGGAAAACCTGCACATGGCTCTCCAGATCCTGCCTGAGTTTCTGCAGCTCCTCTGTCCAACCACCAGGGGGCACTGCAGTACAGTTACAGCAGGACTGGGGGCAGGGCTGCTGTTGCTTCTCCAGTCTCCTCACCTGGCCCCCTAGAGCCTTCAGCATCCCCTCCAGGGCTGAGAGCTCTCTGTGTAGCTCCCCCATTGGTGGCTCCAGTAGCCTCAGGTCTCCACTCCTGCGCTCCACAGCTCTGGAGTCTCCACTGGGAGGCCCCTCGCTGGTGGATAAGGGGGGAGCAGCCTGTTTACTCCTCTCCCTCCCTAGATTCAGCAGCAACCCCTCCACCCTCCTCTCCAGGGACACCAGGCTGGAGTTGTGTGCCCGGAGCCTGGTCAGGGTCTCCCTCACACTCTCTTCCAGGGCAGGGACAGAGAGCTCCCCCAGCTGTGAGGACATCTCGCTGGTGAACTCCAGCACGTCCGCCCCCAGCAGGGCCTCCAGCACCTCGGCATGTCTCACAACATCCCCTAGCAGTGACTGGAACGAACTGGACAGCCTCTGGATCTCCGTGGTCCAGTGCCCCTCCCTGTCCCGCAGCCTGCTCACCTCACGCTGCAGCCCCAGCCCGGCCTCCTGTACCTGGGACACGTTGAGCTGCAGCGCACTGTGCTTCTCCTGCTCGAAGGCCAGGGAGCGCTGCACCTGCTGTAGACCCATGATCAGGTCCTCCACGGAGCTGGTGAGGCCCGGCCTCCAGGCCCCATGGCTGGCGTCCTCCAGTTTGTGCCTATTGTTCTCTGTGACCCGGGTGCAATTCCTCAGTTCCTCCCTCAGCTCATCTCCTAGCAGGGCCAGCTCTGCGGCCAGGCTCTGGCAGTTGCAGTGGCTGGGGTAGAGGCCGTAGAGGTCATCGATGTCCAGTGAGAACTCCTCCACCTTGGCGCAGATGTTTCTCAGCTGGCTCTCCAGGGCGCTCAGGTTGGCTGCCAGCCCCCTCACCCCCTGCAGCACCTCCACCTTACTGTCCTCCACTGTCAGCCCAGACTCCATGAACAGCACACGGATCTCCCTGGCTGTCTCCTGCAGGGCGCTCTCCAGGTTTCGGAACCCCCTCTGCAAGTCCTGGATGTTCTGCGCGGAGAAGTCATTCTCCTCCGCAAGGTAGGTCACGTTCCTAGAGTTCTCCAACACCTTGTGCTCCAGCCGCCGGATTGCTTCCCAAACACTGGGCTCGACCCCACCCAGTCCGCTCTGTCCTCCCACACCACCACCCTCCTCCTCCCCCTCCTCTCTCCTGCTTTGTCTCTGCCTGTGGAGCTCCTCTCCCAGCCTCTCCTGCTCCCTCTTCACCTCAGCCAGGGAGCTGTTGAGCGCCTGTAGCTTCACCTGCACGAGAACTCATAAAGAGATGGAAATAAAGCTCCCAGTGCACAGCAGTATTTGATCCAGTCCTGGTTTCACTATGCATTTAATTAGACATACCTGAGCTTCCCTTTCAGACACAGTTTACTTTACCTGGCCTATGTCATGTGTTGTCCGTATGGTGGTGTAAGCACATTATTACAGAATAACATGATATTAATGGTACAAAAAGTGGCATTAATGAGGCAGTTGCATCCAAAATAATGCAGGGATGTGGAATTGAACTGGCTTGTGGGATACTGCAGAAGCACTACAGTTTCCTCTAGAGGGCAGTCTTATTGTAGTAAAATAAAACAATTCAATTTATACAACAAGAAGTAACAAACATTGTTATATTGTTTGTTACTAGACAAAAGACATTGCAAGACCTGGATGGATACAAGGATGGAAATAAGACTCCCATTGCTTGGTTATCTATACACTGATCAAGCTCGTGGTAAAACCTGGAATGGGTGAAACTGCTATGCACTGGGAGTCTTCTTTCTGTTCCTGTATCGAATACACAGGGTCCCTCAGTGCTGCCACTGACCTGGATCATCTTCTGGTTGCGCTTCACCTTGACGTCCGTTTCTGTCTTGATGGCGGTCAGGTTGTAGTGGAATGCGGCCTGCTGGGAGTGAAGCTTGTCCTGCAGCTCCCAGCCCTGGGAGCTCAGTAGCGCCCCCAGCTGGTCCAGCTTGTACACATTCTCCTGCAGCTTCGACTCGACGTGCTGCCTTCCCTCCTCCCCCCTCCCCGGCTCACTTCGCAGCACCTCCACTTCACGGGCCAGCCCCCCCACCTCTCGAGACACACTCTGCAAGCTCTTATTGAAGCCGTCCCACGCCCTCTGCACATGTTCCTTCACCAGGACCTCCAGGTGAGGCAGGAGCAGCTGGGCCAGGAGAGACAGCGGGTCAGCCGAGTCTGAGATAGAGAGAGAGCAAGAACCTCTTAAGAACTCATTAAATGTTCAACTCGTTCCTTATAGCTGACTAATCTCAAAACTTTATTGACTTCCATATAGCGTTAATTATAGCTGTACCTTTTGTGGAAGGTGGGGCTGTTGCTGCTTAAGAGAAGAAGGAAGGATGCAAACTATATTTGTCTCCACTTGTGTGAATATTCTTATTGTGTGTCATATATTGCTTTTTTGTTAACATTATAGGAATTTAACCAATTCTTTGAAAATAAAGGAATAATGAGCTAGCCTTCTGCACCACCTGTGTCCTTGTTACAGACTGGAGTTGAGAATCATGGATCTTATTACACAACTGCAGAGTTTCATGCCACTGAAGCGAAGGAGGGATTAGCGAACCCAACCCTATTACACCTACGCACTGCATCCCATACCTGTTCTGTTCTGGTTCAGGTCCAGCCCGAAGGTCCTGTTTTCCCCCAGTAGTGAGTGAAGGTCCTGCAGCAAGCTACCTGTGTGCTGGATATCATTCTGCAGACCTCTCTCTTCTCCAGCTGTCCGCATCACCTTCCCTGGATCTGCAGGGAGCAGGATGGAGTGAGTGGCCAGGAAAGAGGAGGAACAGGGTTCAGGAGGGAGTGGGTGAGGGGTCAGGAGAGGGAGTGAGGGATAGGGGCTCAATGGTTATGAACGAAAGCAAACTCTGGGCTGCAGGGCAGTGTGGAAAGTAATGGGTTTGAGTAAAAGGAATTGAGCTTGAGCAGTTCAGTGGTTTCAGCAATGGGCTGTGGAAATAACAAAAAGAAAGAGGGGGCGAGGGCCCTGCCTGCCTGCCTCGGAGTGTCCAAGCATACAGCCTGAGAATGTTCCTGTCTTTAACCCTCATTTTCCCTAAACACGAAGTTAATGTGTGTGTGTGTGTGTGTGTATGTATGTGTTGGGGTGACACTTGCCTCTGTGTATTATTCAGCTTTGATACAAACCCTGGGAAAGTCTCGCACACCCTTTCCTCTCCCCCTATATATAGAGCCCTGCGCACAATCAGATCCAGTTTGTTCCAGAAATCCACAGCACTTCCTCTGTTTGTGGAGGGGAGAGAGGGGGAGGGGGCTAAGAGAAAGCACAAAAGAGGGAGAGATAGAGAGAAAGAAACAGCTGCTCTCCGCAGATGAACACAAAAAACAAACAAGCTGATGTACCTGGGCCTGGAGACTGGTGAGATTCCTGCTCCCTGCTTCCTGCTCCCTGCTGGATTGGTACAGACACGTAGCTCGAAGCTGCAACTGTGAAAAGAGAGTGAGAGAGAGGGTGAATGAAAGGAAAAGAATGAGAGACAGGAAGAGTGAGTGAAGAGAGAGAGAGAAGCAGACTTTATCACTGACATCTTTCTGGAGTTTGGCTGCTGTCATTATGCTGTCAGTGGGAGCCTTTGTGACGTGTTTACCCAAACTGTACTGTGTAGTAGTAGTTATACTAGTAATAGTAAGACTAAGTATAGTTATAGTAATAGGGTTAAGAGTAATAATTGTAGTAATATCAGTAAGAGTAATGCTAGTGAAGCCACACCTGTCTCCTCGCAGTGTGCTCCCGTGTGTCCAGGGCAGCACTTCCACTGCAGTGCTGTGAAGACCTTCTGCTTCTCCCGATACACTGGCCTCAGGGACAGCTTGTACCTGACAGACAGCGAGGAGACAGCGCCTCATTTCAACACCGCACAGTACAGCGTCAGCCTCACTGGCAACACCATTGTGATAAATACCGCTTTTAAAAAGGGAGAATTTACTTTCCAAATGACATAAAAAAAACAACTAAATAAGACATTTGATTAAAATATAAAAACAACCAATTCATTTTTTTTTTCCTTATTTTAAAGCTATGGATCATTTTTTAAACAAACTGCCAAAGTCCAAAATCCCTCTCCCTACTGTCTGAGTGCAAGTGCACCCTGAGCACTGATACTGGAGAGTGGCTGACACTGCTCTGCAGGGAGTCTTACTTCCATCACTGGCAGTGGTGTCTGAATCTTACATTACGAGCTGGCAGTCAGGAGTGCCATAGGGGCAGGGCTTCTGGGATCGGATGGTGTATTGTTCTGTGCCGCAGGACACCACGGTGGTCACCATGCGAGAGTGGACGAAGGCACACCAGTTCCTGAAGGACAACATGAACGCAAACAGCGTCAGTATCCCAGAGTAAAAGCACAGTGAAAACCAGCATAGGTAAGCACACAATGATAAACCATACACAATTTCAGCTGGCATTTTTTGTATTAGTTAATAATTATTTATGAATTAACTATAAAAAAAAAATGAACAGGTTAACGCGTTAGTAAGTTGTAAACAAATAATAAACAAACTAAAAAAAAGTAACTCTCGAAATTAAGAATTCAATTAAAAAGACGCAGTTACCAACACACACACAGCTGTGATTACATCATACCTGGACCTAGTCCTTTCCCAGGGGTCAGTCACAATACAGCTTTTCTTAGACTGCCTCTAGAGTGGCTGCACTTCTGTTTAATTGCAATGAATAGCTGTCTTGAAAAATGCCCTATTGTTTCATTGTTCCCACAGACCAAGTGATGTCAGGCTGATTGTAACACAGTGGCAGTACAGTATATACAAGTTGCAACAGCCCCTGATTTCTAGGGGCCGGTGGGATTACTGGTTGCCTTGCTGGGCATCTGCCCGCTTTATATATTGTAATATAGTTGTCAAGTTAAGTATGAGAAATCAGCCAATCGCTATTACATTGTATCTTATCCTGTGTACAGATGTCATCCTGTGCATAGAATGCACTGCTTAGTTCTAAACTTAAAAAAAATTAAAAAAACACCACATTTTTATGATTAATGATAGGTCTTTGTTTTTGTGATTTCGTTTTGTGAAGCAGAAGTCTAGTATCATAAAAAAAAATTATTTGGCACAGTTTGAGCAGCTCCACTTTGCTTTGCCCCCAAACTGCTCGTAATCTCCTGTACCAGAAGAGACACCCCACACAATGTACTGAACTATAGGAGAGCAGCTAGATTCGCTGAATGCTCTTTCATCTGTCACTAACTATTGCCTTTACAGTCTCTTTAGACAGTCTGCTCTAGTGAAAGCACCACTGCTTGGAGTGCAGGACGAATCATGTAAGCCTGGTTGCTCCAAGTTGCTGATTTTGGTTTGGAGCACAAATGGAGCAGTGCAGGGGTCTTTCTGCTCTTGCAGGGTTGCTGGGGGTAGTTCACTTCATCATTGCTCTTCAGCACCGCCCTGCTGGTTAGAGCCCAGGCAGAGACTGGCCAGGCTGGGCCCATCATGTCCAGGGTTCATTATCACGGTAAGATACACTGGAGAGGAGACAGTGGTAACACAGCCTGCCCCTCAATCTTCAGCCCTCCCTCTTTCCAGTCATGAAGTAGCATTAGAAAAACATTGAAGAATTGATTATGATCAAAAATTTCACTTTACCCCAGCCCCCAAACCTGGCAGCTTCCAATGCACAGGACTCTGGCTCGGATTTATTTATTTATTAATTTTTATTTAAAAATGTACACAAACACACACCATAAAACTAAAACATTGGTTTGTTTTCAAGAGGGACCCAGGAAACATAATGCAGACAAATATACATTTAAGATCATCCATTCTCACACACACATTTCTCCTTCGTCAGTAATTACATATACTTTAAGCAAGAAAGTCATTATGAACCAAATATTTGAACCAAACCAAAACCAAATACGCAGTGAATGTCAAGCGGTAACCGATTCCAGTGCTCAGGAGATCTTTACATTAAACATGTCTGGCCTAGCTATCTTTGTTCTCATAAAAGGAATATTCTTTAAATGCTCATTAACTTCACTTGCTAACATGGATTGGAAGTGTCTAGGACTGTCACCATGCCAGCAGTTGTAAAGCAGAGAGGCAAAATGCAATGGTGACAGACCCATGTTTGTATACATCACACATCGATGAGTCGAAACAGCACAGCCCAAGGCAAACCTGCAAAGTCTTTCCAGGAGAGGGAGCAGATTCCTGGTACCCATTCCCATGATCCTCTCACTTTACTTTGAAACGGCCCAGATGAGGAAGGAGCTTTGAAAGAAAGTCTTCCACACTGCAGCCCAACATGCTAAACTTCATCAAATGCTGAAAGTAACCTATTATTTCGAGGAACAGTAAAACAGCAAGATCTCTGGAGTCAAAGACACATAAAACACAAAACATGAGCGTTATCTCCTGGTAACTCTGTTGCCACAGCGCTTGACTTACCCGGTCCGGGTTGTAAGCTGCTGTGTTGCTGTCTCTCCTGTGGGAGGCGCAAGCTCTGGTGCGCTTTCTGCTGGGGGTTCCCCAGGGGTCACAAACCCATGCGTCTCAGGCTGTACCCCAAAGTGGTGTTGGGGGTGCCAGTCACCCCGTTTCAGGAGCTCCTCCTCGGGTTCCTCCTCTAACCCTGGGTCCCTCGCTCTTAGGTCAGAGCGGACCAGCACTGCCAGGGACAACAGAATGAGCAGCTTTAAAATCATGTCTCCTCACAGTTAGCTCAACACTTGTGCTGCTTCCCTTTTATGAATCTGAAGAGTTCTGCTTTAAAGTTATAGGAGAGTTGCTTTAGGGTCCCTGGAATTTCCCTCCCTTGCCTCTCCTAGACCCCCCATCCAAAGCCTCCAACAATGATCGGAAATGAGTTTCCTAACCGCCTGCCTCTCTCCAGAAGGTCACAGGACCCGAGCAATGCAGCTGGCTCTGTTTGCAGAGGAGAGAGCAAGCAAGCAGCAGAGAGGAAGGGAATTCGGGTCCTCAGAGGAGCAGGGAAGACAGTGCGAGGAGCCCTGAGGAAACTGTTCATTGCTCTTGGCAGGTCTCTGGAATTCTTATCAACACTCCCTCTTTTCCTCTCTTCACAAGACCAGGAAAGGGATGTTACTGGAAATCTTGAGAGTGTGTGTGTGTGTGTGTGTGTGTGTGTGTGTGTGAGAGAGAGAAGGAAGGGGAAGATTGTGTGTGTGAGAGAGAGCGAGAGAGATAAATGGCCAAATTTCCAAACGCTTTTTACATTTTTTTTTATTTAATTCTACAAATTTAAAGAACATAAGAACAGTTTCCGAATGAGAGGAGGCCACGATTCAGCCCAGCTGTGCTTGTCTGGTTCCTTGTAGTTGAATGATCTCAAAACTTAAATGATCTCAATGATTTAGCAACCATTACCCTCATCTCTCTCTCTGTGTAAAAAAACAACAACAAAAAAACCCATCCTAATCTCTGACCCTATTCTATCTCCACTTAATACCAACTGTGGAGGCTCCTGAGACAGTGCCTTAGCCCTGGCTCTACACCAACATGCCTTCATGTTTGTGCACAAGAAACACTTCCCAGTGTTATTACTTTAATATGTAGTTGAGCAGTGATCAGTACTTCCTATGTAACTCCATGGACAGTGCTCTGGTCAACAGCTGCTTCCTAATGCCTTAGCCATGGAGGGTCACATGGCCTGTTTTAAACATAAAAGTTTAGACCCTTGTTTAACTGATGCTCTTCCAGAAGCCATCAGCAGGTGGCACCAAACTTACATGCAGAGGGTGACACTGCCCCCCCCCTGCCCCGCCCCTCTTGGCTAAGAAGAGTCACTGTTCAAATTTCATGACAAAACCAATTTGTTTCAGCTCACAAAAATGTAATCATCCAACCAATAAAGCTGTCAGACTGAAGCACAAAAATTAATACATAAGAAAATGTATTGTACTGGGCTGACTGTATTGAAATAGCTGGCTCTCAGATCCCCAGTACAGCACTGCGATCTCTAGACTGCTCTATTGAATTAGCTGGCTCTCAGATCCCCAGTACAGCACTGAGATCTCTAGACTGCTCTATTGAATTAGCTGGTTCTCAGATCCCCAGTACAGTATTGAGTTCTCTATACTAGACTATATTGAAATAGTTGGCTCTCAGATCCCCAGTATAATACTGAGTTCTCTAAACTCTATTGATTTAGCTGGCTGATCCTCAGGACAGCGTTGAGTTCTTTATACTAAACTGTACTGAATTAGCTTTCTCAGATTCTCTAAACTGGACCTAAGGTTCTGAATTTGTTACAAGATGAAATGAACAAGGACAAGCCTTTAAAATCCCAGATGTGACGTTGATAGTATACCAAGTTAACAGCGGCACCTTCACAAGCACGGAACAGCCTGACGAGGCAGAAGCTACACATTCTCAGGTAATGCTGAATCTTGTTCTTCTGTCAAGACAGTAAAAAGGAAATTAATGACTGCTTGTTTTATTGATCTGACGGAGAGGTATTTTAAAGAGCTGCTTATATATTTAGATGAGGAGTGTTGTTACAGACGTACTCTGACATGACGGATTACAAAACAACAATTAATGTTGGACAGTGGTCATGAGTTAATATCTATTAGGGTTCAAGGTATTGATTTTGTTTCCTTCCCCCCTTCTCCCTAGAGCTGCAAAACTGCTGTCTCTGCATCTTCTTGCTGTATGGAGCAGGGGAGCAGGGGATTGTGGGAGTGACTGCAGTTACAGCAGTTGACAGGGCGTGGCGACAGCAGCAGGAGCAGTGCATTGTGGGTGATATAAGCAGGATGCTGCAGTGTCATTTTCATTGGTCCAGCCAGGGAGGTGGGGGGGAAAGGGGGGCACTACGTTATCTGTTAATCTGTTCAGCTGTGATATCTACATGCTTCGTACCGCAGAACTATTTTAGTACACTGATAAATTAGCTGATCCATAACTGAGGTGATAATAATGTACCTGAAACCTCATCCTTGTCAAAGTTCAGTACTCCTTGCTATTGTACACAGATCTATTTCTTGCTCAAAAAAGTGATCCTCTGTGCTGTATGAGCTACAATCCTTAGCTGCCAAGCAGCAGCACAGACACCTCTGCTGAGCTCTACCAAGCCAAGCAGCTCTTGTTTACTAACACCCTTTCAAAAATAATAAAAGAGAAATCAGTGCAGGAAGGCTGTGTGCATTCAACCCCTACGCTACTTTCTTGGTGCAATCCCACTAATGGGCTGTTTTCATATATATTTAATCTCTGTTTAGTTTTAAGGAACCTCCTTATCGATTTGTGAATTTGGCAGCAGCAGGTTAGCTAGGATGAGCATCCTCTGCTGATTAACAGAACACATAATAATAATAATAATAATAATAATAATAATAATAATAATAATAATAATAATAATAAGATATGCTGTGCACCCATGTATGCATGTCATGAGGGTTTGAAAGGAATTATGACCGATTGTGCCGGGGTGTTTTGTAGCCTTTACGAAGGGGTTATGAGTGCTGCACTTTCCAAATCAAATACAGCGCTAACAAACATTTTGTTTTTACTTATCTGCCTTTTTTAACACAAGAGGCTGATGTTATGAAAGCTGTTTCACGCTTGAGCGTGACCCTGAGCCGCTGCAGGGTTTGGGAGCTCAGTGCTGTGATTGAGGGAGCTCGCCCCATGTAATATCTGCAGATAATCCAGATCTAATGACTGGCCTCATTGCTGCTGCTGCTGTTTAGTTAGTTTTTTGATTTGTTTTTCTTTTATCCACGATCATGTTCAGGGGCCATATTACAAAAGCATCCTAAGTGACATTCTTATCTGATTTTCAGAGATACAGTGTCCTAACTACAAGTTTAGGAGAGTTGATATTACAGAAAATGCACTCCTAGCGTATTTTTCTATGTTAATTTAAGATAGGAAATGGCATATTACAGAAAGTTTCCAACTTAGTCATTTCCTGTTTCTCTCCTAACAGAAAAAAATATGCACATTTATTATTGTTGTTGTATTTTAGATTTTAAGTTTTGTATTGGGCAAATATTTCTGTGCGTTTAGGTCTTATTGTGTAACGTCTAGATCTAGCCCTGCCTCTTGAGGTGGTGGTTCGTGTTATGTACTCTTAACCTGCTCTATTCAGACCCGATCAGTTGCAAGGGCGCTGGATCGCTGGCTTTGCATGGCTTCCATCATACACAGTGGTTACAGTTTTGTTCAATGGCTTTCAGCACCCCCACTTTAAAAATTGTTCTAGTGCCACTGATCAGTTGTTTATGGATAACGTTAGATAGGATTTCCTAACTAATGTTAGGATAGGAGAAGACACTTAGGAAATTGTAAGCACTTTTGAGTTAGGAAATGTTTCTGTAAGACCAAGTTAGAAAAAATCCTATCCTAGCCATGAAAGATAACAAAGCGAGTTAGGAAATTGTTCTGTAATACCCCTGCAAGAATGAAAGGCCTGGGTATGTCACAAAGAGGTGTCAAATGATGTCCGTGACCTTTAACCCCCGAGCTACTCTGCTGAGGTGGGCTCTTTTCACCAGTGGTAATCAGCACAAAGTCACACCACCTGAAATAAACAGGCAATGTGCCAGGGTGTTGGCAAATTAGCACCTCTATAAATAAGACTGCGCTGGCTGAGAGCCAATGAGAAGAGAGGGGTGCCTAAAAACAAGAGGGGCCACACCATCGCCGACGCGCTTTCACTATGCAAGTCTGTTCACACTCTCGGAGGGAAAGGCACGCATAGCAGGCCAGGGATTTTTTGAAACATGCAGCTTTTTTCTTTCTGACCTTCGTTCAGCTCAGACGTTTAAGCGACAGCCCGTAGTGAGAAATCTATATGTGAGAAAGACGTGGACACTCAAAACAATCGCAAAACAACAGCGAAATACAATAATCGAGAATGTAAAAAAAGAATACATTAAAAATAATACTTTTTCATTACATCTGACATACATAGTTATATTAGCGTATTCAGTGGAATAGGAATGTACAGATGTATATAGAAAACTACTACGTTTAATAACGCAATTCTACGAAATTGCTTTTATTATTATTATTATTATTATTATTATTATTATTATTATTATTATTGATTATTATTATTATAACAGGGTATCGTTTCCAGTGGTGTCCTAAAACGTGTATTTATATTTATAAACCCTGTGGAGAATAAATGTAACCCAGCTCAAATGTAATAATTTTTGGAGTACCAATAGAATTAATTAAAACATATCTAAACTAATAGAGATTAAGTCAGAAAAGCAGTTTGGAACCCAAACCGGGAAGGACAGGCTATATAACGAAAGAGAGGCGATGGTCGGAGAGAGCGACCCTGTAATGTATTCCTCTCTGTGTTTGTTAAAATAGGCATGGACATCGTTAGTGAACCGCTTTGTGTAACAATCAGACTAAATCTACACGGAGAAAGAGCGTCAAAGCAAAGAGAGAGTTCAGATTTCAAGCACAGAAGTTCTCCTGCAGTGCTATTGGATTGAAGCTTACTACCCTTTTATCAATTACAAATACAAAACGGGCCTGCTTGCTGTTGAGTTTCCTCATAGGAATTCTACAGGATCCACAGCTTTACTAAAAGAGAAAACACATAAAACTCTCATCAAAGTTTACTAGTAAAAGCACAGCAAAGTGTAATAAACTATAGTGGCAAGCATTGTAAAGCATAGTAAAAGCCACGGTAAACCATGGTAAATGCAAAATCTCATAATGGGGAAAAATTACTGTGCAAAATTACAGAGATAAACTTTTATGAAGTGAAACACGAGTCATCAAACATAAAGGACTGTTAGTGACCTACAACAAATACAAAACTAGAGCCGCAGTGTCACTATAAAGTCACGATCACCACAATCAACAGACCGCTGTTTCGACACGTGGTGTTTGTTTTTCTAGTCATGTTTTAACTAAAAAATAGATTTCTTTGAAGAAAATAAACAAGCAGGAGCTATATAATTGATAGCTAGAGTGCCTACTATATGCAGTCTCTCCAACTCATTACCCTTAGAAAGCATGGCACAGAAAAAAAAAATCAATAGACAAGACTTGTGGCTTTCTGACGCAGTCCCACACTATTTTAGCAAGCACTGGTTGGGCACATGGAAACCATCATCTGAACTAGGCTGGATAAAAATCAGCCAGTACAGCAGAGGTTAAACATGTGCATAGGATCAGTAATGTGTCTGATGTTCCCCAAATGCAAGCTGTCTAAGTTAGGAGTCTATGATGAACATTTAGAGAATATTGGTAAACATGGAAATGCCATTATTATTTTCACCTTATTATTATTATTTTCAGTGTGTCATTGCAGAAAGAAAGACAAATGGACGGACAGACGTGATCAGTTCATATCCCTCATTCATCCACGTTTGAATGATGACCAAAATAAAACAGATCGAAGCAGACACTCAATCAGAGAGGACCACACACACACACACACACACACAAAAAGAACAGTATTCAATATAACCAAAAAAATCAATCTTATTAATAATGTAAACAGAGCAGGCTTGACATTTGCTTGAATAGGGTGTGTGTGTGTGTGAGAGAGAGCGCTCTGGGCGAGGGGGAGAGAGGGAGGGAGAGCAAAAGGGAGAGAGGGAGAAGGGGAGAGGGGGAGAGGGAGAAGGCGAGGGAGAGAGGGATGGAGAGAGGGAGTGGTTAAAGAAGGAGGTGGGGGAGGCTGCAACATAAATAGAGGCTGCAGCATCCAGAAGCAACTGTACTTCAGCATCCACAGTTCCATCTCTCTCTCACTCATTCACTCACTTATCCAGTCCCTGCTGAGGGTTCCTTCTATCGCTGTCTCTCTCTCTCTCTCTGTCTCTCCTGTGTTTGTCGCAGCAGCTAGCTGTCCTGTAGCTGACATACACACACGCATACCTGTCTACACCCATCGAGAATCTCAAGGTAAACGCTCTGCAAAACACAGACGAAGAGACCGAAGCCTCCACCCCGTGAGGCAGGGAAAGGAGCCGAGTCTGCAGGATGGACGTGCTGAAGAAAGGGTTTTCCATGGCCAGGGAAGGAGTGGTAGCTGCTGCAGAAAAAACCAAGCAGGGAGTAGAGGAGGCTGCAGCCAAGACCAAAGAAGGGGTCATGTATGTAGGTAGGTACCTTGAAAATAAAGCTGCAGCAAATACCATGCAAAAATACCATGGAAAAGTACCATGCAAAAATACCATAACTGATTTCTGAGAAAGAAACGCTGATTCGCAGTGACAGCAGGATATTCAATGTGTATTTAATGTCTGTAAAGTGTCATAGAGCCAGCCTCTTACTGCATCATTATTAGTCGTTTCGCATAAGAGGATTTTTTGTAAGCACCCCTTCTTTGAACCCCAAGGCTTTCCAGGGTGAGAAGCACTGAAACTGAGGGGTATCAAACACAGAGAGAAGGGGGTGTAGAGAGAGGAAGAGGGAAGAGGAGTGTTGACCTCTACTGGTGCGACCCCTTTTGAAAAAAAAAAAAATTCTAACAATAAATCAGCTTTTTTTTTTTCTTTTTTTTTTTTTCACAGCACTGACAAAAATACTGAATGTCACATAATTGAAAAGATGTGCAGGTCTTGTTTTTGGCAGTGCAGTCATTTACAGCTGTTGACTTTTTTCTTTTTAAGTGGTGGTGTGGGACAGAAGAGAGAGAAGACAGGGTGTGGTGGGGTAGAGCGGGGGATCAGGGAGGGCAAGGTTAGTGCAGAGGTCAAAACAGGGCGATGCTACACCTCTAGCAAGCTTAGGAAATAGACTGGATGGCAGTGAACGACATGCAAATAGCCAGCGATCTGGAGCTTGAGGGTTGCATGCAGTTCAAACTGCAGTAAAAATGCAGCGAGCTGGAGCAAGAAGGAGGATGACATGTTTAGATATTGCAGAGAAAATGCAGACCTCCAGTGACAGTATTACTGTGTGCATTACATCTCAGATGGCTTTTACTGCTCTCTACAGTTAAGATAAGCAACATCTAAATGTGTTTTAAGCTGCATGAAGTACAAATAATAATTAAAAAAAACCCTGTACTTTATTTTCTTATTCTTGTAATCAGATTTAGCTTGCAGTGCAGTTTTGGCTGCAGTATACCACTGGCAGAGTGAGGACACTGAGTCCTACTCACTCAGCCTACTGAAAGGCAACTGGCTTTATTAATTAGCGAGAAATCAGTCCTCTTCGGAGCCAGGTCAGCTTAATTAAAAGCATCTCAATAGAATCACTGTAGAGATTCACTGTAGCTGTAACCCTCTGCCCCCCCCCCCACTTCAAAGACTACAGTATGTGTGATTGTTGCTGCTGCCTCCTAGCACTTCATCATGTGCTGTAGGTCAGACTCAGTCCAGCGGTCCAGCTGGGATCCGACCACGTGACCTGCAGCAATGGTACCAGAATGTAGCAGTTCACCCATAGCATGGTTTTTGATATATCTGCATACCCTGAATAATGCCCATGCCCAATACAATACTGACTGTTCAGGTATGATGTGAAAAAACACATGGAATTGAAATCCTTGGTTAGCACTGGAATTTAGAAGAACAACAACACAATGCAGTTGAATGGTACTCTCTTTAACAGAGAGCTTTACTTTTACATTTCCTTTTGAAATCCAATGCAAGAGACTGACAGTGCTTTGTCTGTTTTGTTTCTCCAGGTTCAAAGACAAAGGAAGGCATGGTGCAGGGTGTAAACACAGGTATGGCACACACAGCAGTACTGCTGTTGAACTCAGGGATGGAAATAAGACTCCTATTGCACAGCAGCTTGATCCTTTCCTGGTTTTACTATGAGATTAGTAAGACACACCCGAGCACTGGGGCTTATCAAGCTTGTAGGTAAACCTGGAATGGGTGAAACTGCTATGCAGTAGGAGTCTTACTTCCATCCCTGTGATGGAATTAAAAGTTTTAAAAACTTGTATTACACCACATACATAACAATAGTCTAAAAATCGTAATTAAGCGCAGTAAAGGAACCAGAACCAGAGAGAATGCAATTGGAAATGAAGTGGAGATGCAATCAGGACAGAGGGTCTGAGTCACTTCTGCACCCAGAGTTCTGAGGGAATGGAAAGGGCTACCTAGCTTGACAAGGTTTTGAGATCAATCAGCTGCTACTAGTAATTGGGCAAGCACTGATGCAGATTGGAACTTTCACATTCATTTCCCAATCCAAAAATACATAACCTACAGCACTGCACTGTGCTGTAAATACCAGAGACTGAGGGCTAGTTAGTGCATTCCCTGTAACAGCAGGGCAGAAGAGCACAGCACATAACATGACAGGGTAACAAGGGGCTACCTGGATAACAGAGGGGTTTGGATAATCAGGGTTTAGATAATCAAAGTTTTACTGCTTTATGATAATGCACCTACCTTCTCCTCTTCTCTCTCCCGGGGCTCAGTGACTGACAAGACCAGGGAGCAGGCTAACGTTGTGGGCGACACCATCGTGGCAGGCGCTAACGAGGTCTCCACCAAGACAGTAGAAGGGGTGGAGAACGTGGCGGCATCTACAGGACTGGTAAACCCGGTGAGTGCCCCTAACATGATGGGATAAATGAAGACTGGGTACCCCATGAACACTCACACAGTACTGAAAGCATTCCATAAATATTCACAGAGAACTGCAAGCATTCCATAAATATTCACAGAGAACTGCAAGCATTCCATAAACATTCACAGAGAACTGCACATATTCCATGTGTGTTTATGGGGCATTTGGTTTATATAACAGCAAGTGCAATATATTGAAACGAAAGTATCTTAATTATAAAACAAAATAAAACAGCTGAATTCTGAGAATCGCTTTCCTCAAACCAAGCTCTCAGAATCTGGTCTAACCTCTGCTACACCTGGGTGTAACCATTAAACCAGTCCCCACTGCAACACTTTTTTGTCCCTAGTGGATGTAATAACAGCAATTTAGCAATATCTGATAGTAATTTATAGGAAGGTTTGGGTTTGGGATAAAATTGTGAGTTAAAGTCGAGGAGATTTAATGTATGTCAAAGTTTTAAAAAAAAAAGCAAACAAAAAAGAAAAACTAATAACAGTTTTTCCCCTGGCAAAGATTTGACTCCAGTTTAAGAGGTTGCCATATTTAACTGTGTTGTGTGTTTAATACTGTTAAACGTTTAGCTTTTTACTAAACTGTTAAACTAATCTTAGGCATCAGCCAATACATTCAATATATGTTTTTGTTACTTGAAAATGTATTAGATTCTGTATTACTAACTAAATGACATAAAAATATGTTATCCTTCTTTGTTCCAAACTAAACAGACTCAGTTCCCTCCACCTGTCTGCATACCCTTTAAACCCTGAGATTAGATGCTTTTTGCTGGACTCTCTCCAAGGATGTTCTTTTTGTAGAGCAGAATTAATGTAACTGTTTCCCAGGACCAGTTATTTATACTGCCTCTGTCCCTAAATCCCTGTTCCTGCAGTTGTTTTTTTTTTTTTTTTTGGATGAAATGTTCTCCCTGGTTTTGCTAGCCTTTGTGTTTTGTTGATTTGTGTCTGTCTCCCTCCTTTCAGGATGTACCAGTGAACCAGGTGCTGTTTATTGTGGGGGGGGGGGGGGGGGGGGGGGGATGAGGTGCATGATGCAATGATGTAACGAAGTCATGATGTAATGATGTAGTGATGTACTAACGTCACGGCAGCTTCTGCTGGTTGCTCCCCGCTCTCATTGTGCACAATATCTTTGGTTCATTGCTTCGAAAGTAACTGGTTCCTGGTATCCCATCACTTCCTCAGCCATAGGTTATGTGATCTGATTGTAACAACACAGGAAGTGATTCGGTAACAGGAAGCAGCAGTTTCATCTTTTACTCGGTTCGTGATTTTGCAGTTGCCTGTGATCTCGTGTGCAAATAAACAGCAACCACTGTGCAGGAGAACAACACAATAATCTCCCAACTTGATTTTGATTAAAAGCCTAAGCTGTTTCAAACTGGAACCCTGCCATGCGTAGGGCATTATGGGCAACTGCGAAAAGATCTCTACTACTAGGTATCAAAGACCAAGCATTCATTGAGGCTGTTATTAGGTAAATCCTGCTAAACTGGGGGTTTATAATGTTTGGGGTTGCTAGATGCTATCACAGTCAGGTTTTTGAGAGGCATTGTCCTCTTAAGTTTGCTCTGATTCAAAAGGCAGTGACCTCCCTTAAGATCCTTCTACCTCTTCTCTCTCTCTCTGTCTCTTTCAAATCTCCATTTGCTGGTTTCCATAAGAACATCCCAAAAATCAATGTCTGTATTTAAACCAACCTTCTTCTCTGCAGAGCCCCCCCCCCCCCCCCCCCCGAGACACTTCCTCACTGCCTCAGATAGACATTCAGCTTTGAAACCAGTCGACTGCAAGAGCGAGAGAAAGAGGAGTGCATGGAGACGGGAGGATGGGGAGGAGGTGGCTGCACGAATGCATTAACCTGCTACTGCCGTGACTCAGCAGAAACCTTGCACTAACTGCATTGCAGTCTGAGGAGGCTTTAAATAGCAACTAAACACCGGCACATTTTTCATCTCCCTTAAAAAGAACAGTCAGTGCAACTCCTGCCATGTTTTATTTTCTTGAGCTGCCTGCACTGCACCCTACTATCTGCACAGCAGTCTCCAGCACTGCCCAAATCCTTTCTCATTTATATATATATATATATATATATATATATATATATATATATATATATATATATATATAATTTTGCTTTTTTCCCTTCTTCGTTGCATCTCTCCATGCCATTATAGAAGTGTCCCATAATAGAAGCAAGCAGAGTGTAATACAGCACAGTGAAAGCATGGCAAAGCTTAGGCAAGCATTATAGCGAGGTATGGTAAAACATATTAAAAAACAAACTATGGTAAACTAACTTTTGCGAACGTTTCCCACTGTAAAAACGTAGCAAAGTGTAAAAAACACAGTGAAAGCATGCTGAAGCATAGG
The DNA here is from genome assembly GCF_017654505.1 of Polyodon spathula. Taxonomy (NCBI): domain Eukaryota; kingdom Metazoa; phylum Chordata; class Actinopteri; order Acipenseriformes; family Polyodontidae; genus Polyodon; species Polyodon spathula. The sequence goes on along the minus strand of NC_054546.1, from coordinate 7,606,506 downwards.
TAAGCATTGCAAAGCACAGTGAGGTATGGTAAAGCATATTAATAAACATGGCAAACCAGGGTAAACAAATGCATGAGAAAAGTGCAAGTGCAAAAATCAACTTTTATAAGGGCTGCTGCAGTTGCATCTGCCTCTATGACTGGCTCACATTCTCTCTGTGCGCTCCATAGGAGGACTTAGCCTACCAGGCAGCAGAGGGTGCTATTGAGCAGGCTGGAGACGGGGGACAGCAGGTGAGGGAACTGGAGTTCCAGACTTACAACCCTGTTCAGTGACTGCGTGTGTAATTGCACCACTCTAACATTTCCAATCTGTGCAGATACAGTCTTCAAGGCAGCTCCTATTACCCCATATTATTAATACCGCTTAAACAGTTTGAAATATTTCTAAAAATTACATTTAAAAAAAAAGTGTGTCCAAAGGGGATATATCAGAAGTGTAATAACTGTATGGGTAGCCAGTATAATAACTATGTGGGTATCCACTATAATAACTGTGAATGGGTATCCAGTATAATAAATATATGGGTGTACAGTATGCCATTTTTTGTAAAAATACAGTCACTGTGAAAATGCCCTCAAAATATTGACAATATACAGTATGTTGCCTGTATATTAATTGGCCCATATGATTAAACAGTGCTTTAAACATGAGAATAGTCCCTTTAACATTCCTTAAAAACGGTCCTTAAAGTTAAAACAGTATTAGAGTTTCCACCTCTGAAACACAAAAACGCCGCTTCCTGCCACATTAAATGTTTTTACCAACAAACAGCAAGGCAGAGCAGCAACCGTCCAGAGGAACTGCTTCTGGCATGATCTCTCCTCTCCGTTCCTCTCTCCACAGGTTGGATACTAGCCCTCTCCCTCAGGCCTTGTCTCGTGGAGTCCCCCCCCCCCCTTTCCTCCAGCCAGCAGGGGACCCCAGGAAGCTGTTTCTCCACCCCCACAGTCCCAGGTGTCGACTTCAATGTTTGTTCCGATTTAAAGGAAACCGAAATCTGATTTTATATATATATATATAAAATCCTCCCTCTCACCATGGGTCTCTTCTTCCATTCAGTGACCACAACCCCCAACAAAACAAATGAGGCCCCCAGCTAAATGTATCAAACAAGGGGTGACAGCAAGATTCTGTTTCATTTTTTAACAGAAGTTTACAAAAAGAAAAGCATGTTTAAGTGTATTAAAAAAATGATTTTGGTTGGAAATTGTGTGTGAGACCGACATGTTTGCAATACATCTGTGCCCCTTTTCAGTTTCAGTGTTTGACCTCTCTCTATATTAACTTATTTATTTCAAAGCGCACTGTTTTCAGTGCTGGGGAGCCTGCTTGTTAGGACTGTCCAAAACAGATCCCGTCCCTCTGTCCCCAATTACTGTATCTGTCCTTGTCCAATGTCTGTCCCCTTGTGTCTGCTTTAGGTCTCTAGACAAAACCTCTACTGTTATTATTTTGAAGCCAATGGAAATTTAAGACTGCATGTTGCCTTAAAATACATTTGCTGGCGTCTAACAATACAAAGCAGAAGAAGTTGATTTTATAAATACACCTACTAAAATAAATACAATTGTTTTGTTTAAACCAAACCCTGGCATCCTGGTATTTATGCGCGCGCGCAGGTATTATTTACAATGTGTGGACAAAAGTTGAGAAATTCCTGAAAGAAGGAGGTTGTGGGGATGTCCCCACTCTGTAAAACACCTTTTTGAGACCTAAATATGCCTTTTTTTTTTTTAAATTTGCCAAAATATTTAGTTTGTTGTCGAGTTTCACCCTGTGTGGAGTTTTGTCTGACTGGAGTTAGAAATAGTAAATAAAAATATAGTGAGAGTCAATGAACGTTCCATATCAGCAACTTGAATAAACTTAGATTTGTATCATTTAAAAAATAAAATAACTTTTAGAAAAGAATCAGATAACTCATGCTATTCGTCACTGCAATGTGCAAGTCACAGGGAACTTCACAAACATACAAGAGATTGTAAAATACGTTTCTGTATGTATTGCATAACGGGGATGTTCGTCAGCATCTGCTAGTGACAGTAAACGCCCAGTCCGCACCCAGCAGTTAAACTCCTTTTCTCGTTATTTATATTTTGTGCACGCTGCTAAACCAGTTTGGTGACTGGGAGTGGAATGAGAAAGCTGGGAGGCAGGCTGAGGGATCCCTCTAAAAGATAAGACTATCTGCCAACTCGATCATAGGTAAATCTAATGAGAACGAGTCAGTTAGGCAAACGTTTCAGCTATCCTTCACCTGTGCCCCGCCCGTGATTACAACAGACCTATACACCTGCACTAAAGACATTAGCCGTCATTTTGTCTATTTCACCCCAAGCAAAAACAGAGACTGTGTCAGCCACCTGCACTACCCGGAAGGGACACCATAGGTCAGGCTAGAGCACCTGCAGCAGCGTGTCCAGGAAACACATCTGGCCAAAATAAAAATGAAACGGTCTTTGGAGTAAAGTTTGCTGAAGGAGATTTGTTTTTACTGTGGTAAGAAAGGTAATAGTGTAGGACAGAAACAAATAAGTCCTTTGTATTGGTCACACTATGTTTGAAATGTGTGGTCACACTATGTTTGAAACGTGTGTCTACACACCTTTAAATTACAGGTTTGCATTAATGCATGTTTACATTTGTACTGATAGGGCTCCAGCCAGGAGACAATGAGATGTCCAATCCAAATCTGTGGAAGCCTGGTAAAGTGGTTTAAAACAAAGACTTTGTCAGAAATACTGCGCAAGTCAATAATTGGCTTACCGTACGACTATGACATCATAGACCAACTCACTTATTTGATCTATTAATATTACTGAGCCTTAATATTAATAATTAAAAAATGAGTGACTCCACAAGTTAATTTTGACAACTTTTAGGAGGATTGTCATTTGAACAATTTCTTAATGAGAGTGAAGCAGAACAAAACGTCTCTCAACAGTTGAATCTTGGTGTTTTCATTCCAATGTAAAATGTCTTACTTGCAATTAAGATTATCCTGTGATTACAGTAAAACCTGGACTGGCTCTCAAACTGCTCTTCAATATGAGGTATTATTATTATTATTATCATTATTATTATTATTATTACAGAATGAACGTAAAACCTGAACTTTACCAAACAGGGATAACATTTTCTGTTTTATAGAAAAAATAGACTTTACCAAACCCCTTTGTTTGTAAGAGCCTTGTTTATAACAACACACCACAGTAAACATTGTATTTGTTCAAACCGGCTCTGCCCTGAAACCAGCAATTAACCAGTGTGCTGGAAACGCCTTGGCACAGAGACAGAGCCCTGAGCAGGAATGCGGGGAGAAACAATCCTGTGTCAGCTGATAGAAATTCTTCAGTCGTGTGGATTTCAAGTGAGAGTATAAGCATAAAGTCACTTTTTATCTTATCAGCGCCCGGTGCATCCCAAATTAAACTACAAAAATCAGACAATATCACCCAAAGATATTTAGCAGTGCTAACAATGGGTAGTGAAATTGATTCTTTAAAGAGGCCTTCCTTAGCACCCCTTTAAAGGGGGGTGGGAGTGACAAGGCTGCCAGAGCTAATAAGAGGTCAGGAAATTGGTTTTAAAGTTGGGTCTTAAAGGAGCCCAACGATTCAGTAACAACAACACAACTTGATAACCCATTCCATACCCTCACAACTCTTTGTGTGAACAAGTGTCTTTCAATCCTCTGTCCTAAGCCTGGCTCCACTTCATTTCCAATTGTGTCCTCTGGTCCTGGTTTCTGTGCTGAGTTTATGAACTTCAATCATACATAGGCAATGTACTCCTAAAGGGGCAACAGTACTATACAATGAAACAAACCCAACACAATTCAACCCAATTCTCAAACTGAACACAGAGGAGTACATCTGAATGATTTAAACAGTGGTGGATCGTAACACCGCCGTTCTTTAACTCAGAGATTTACTGGCCCTCTTGCTAACATACTTGCTTTGTAAAACAGTACGGTGAAATTAAGTTTGCCAAAAATCTGCCTGCCTGTACAAGAGCTGAAAACTATTAAAAATAAAAATACAAATACATAAAAAAAAAATCACAGAACATACAGCAGCCTTGCCCATGCCCCTGGCCCTGCCAGCCCAAGTTCTTGGCTGGAATCCAGATCCCTGACACCCAGACCGGTTGTCCAATGGGAGTCCGGTTCCAGGGAACCCCCTCCTGATGGGGGCTGAACCAGGGCTCTATCTGTCTGTATAAGACTGGTCCGCTGTGGCATGCCAAACACATTGCCCCCATCACTCCCTCTCTCAACGGATCAACAGGAGCTGCTAGAGGCACAGACAAACAGAGAGACAGACATGGATATGATTGGAAAGGACCTGGTGAAGACGAAGGCGAAAACTGTAATCAACGAAGCTGGTGAGTATCGGTAGACTTGGGGGCTGTGGGGTGCATGTGAGGAAGGGGGGAGGAGTACGGTGGTTCTAAAAACGGGTTTTTGAACGTTAATTTCCTTGATTTAGAGAAATGCACTGAAATGACTTATAGACTGAGTGTAAAGAAAGATAAAGAATTTGTTCCAGTGTTTATGTAATTTATCTTGTGATCTCGCATAATATTGATCTTAATGTGTCACCCTATATCCTCTATACCTTCAAGCACTCAACCTTGAATTATGAGAAAACAAAACCAGAAACACTAGTGAGGTTTGCACATCACATTGACTTTAAGTTTCACATCTTGATATCACGGTTTGTCAAGAACGCACTATTATCAGATATCGGTTAGGTGATTGTGAAAAGTACAAGGTAATAAACAGGCACTGCTCATAGGGGGCAGAACATTGACTGAACACTATTGACTGAACACTACTGACTGACTGAACACACTATTGACTGAACACTATTTACTGAACACTACTGACTGACTGAACACACTATTGACTGAACACTACTGACTGACTGAACACACTATTGACTGAACACTACTGACTGAACACTACTGACTGACTGAACACACTATTGACTGAACACTACTGACTGAACACTATTGACTGAACACCCTACTGACTGAACACTATTTACTGAACACTACTGATTGACTGAACACACTATTGACTGAACACTACTGACTGACTGAACACACTATTGACTGAACACTATTGGTTGCACACTGTTGCATATTCCTCTGCATTGCCCAGCAGGATTCAGAATTTATTTTCAACATTACAAGCAGGTTGGTCCAGGGGACAGTGCAGAGTCAGCAGCAGGGAGACCATACATTAGGCTACCTGGGAATATTGTGACGACTGAAGTTTAAACCACTTGTAATGCATCTCCACCCAGCGGCTGATCAGTTTATAAGGCTGACATCAGCATACAACCCGTCCTTACCTCGCGAATACAATTATAATGGTATTTTTTGTTGTTGTTTTGTTTTTAAAACATACTGTGGACATCAAAGGGGTTTGGTTTATATTGTAATGTTTTTAACCAACTATAATTCAACAATAAAAGTGATTTTTACCACATATTTAAAAAAAAAAAAAAACTACAGTTCATCTTAAAATGAAAAACAGTATAATTAGATTCAGCTAAGGAGCAAAATGTACTTCTATTGATGAAAACCATCCACACGCAGGACAAATATTCTTTTTTTATAAGCACAAATAATCACGTGCGTTGTATAAGTATATATATATATATATATATATATACAGCAGCCTTGCCCATGCCCCTGGCTGTAGACTGTAGTTGGCATGTTTAACGACATTATAGAATAAGTTTCATAATTTCATGAATATCACACGCAGATGCAATTCCCTGGAGTCCTGTGTTCCAATACGAGTTAGTTTAGGTCACATGTGGAATGAGGTTGGGTCAGAGGTCTCAATACAGCCCCCAGTGGACATGCCTGTAATTCACATAACAAAAACGAACTCTGAATTCAGCAGCAACAAAAGAAAAAAAATAACATCACAGGAAGCCTTGCCTATGCACAAGACTCTACCTTCCCTCTCTCCCTGCCCTCCTTTCCTCAATTCCTTCTCCCTCTCTCTCTCTCACTCCAGTTTCAGTTTGAGAGTGGCACACCCCTCCAAAGCCAACTGTCCAATGGGAGAGGGGCTCCAGGGCAGGGCGGGTCCTGTAGCTTGGGGCAGGGTCAGGTCTAGTTAAGCTTTTATAAGATGAGATACACATCAAAAGTGAGCAAAGCAAGAGGAGCCAACACAGTCAGAGTTCTCACAGTTACACAGACAGACAGACACACAGACACACAGAGATGGAGTTCGGAAAGGAGATGCTGAGGGAGAAGGCCAATGTGGTCATTACCGAAGCTGGTGAGTTTCAGGGAGACCTGGGGAGAGGAGGCTGAAAAGGGACTTGGGGGTTGTTTTTAATAATACTGGAAGTGAAAAGAAGTAGAAGAGAATGAGGGAGAATGAGAGGAAAAGAGTGAGAGAGATGGGAAGAGTGAGTAAGGGGGTGAAGAGAAAAGAGAGAGAGAGAGAGAGAGAGGGGGGGGGGGGGGGGGGGGGGAGGGGGAGGGGGGAGGGGGAGGGGGAGGAGGGGGCAGGAATGAGGGCTACTGACAGATATCTGTAAAGATCTTTTTATTTTTCATTTACATCAATACACTACAGACTGAACACTAGAGTTCAGACCATGTTAGAGGTGTTTGATCCGATCCATGGACTTTTTGTTTTTATCCAACTTTGCATCACATGGTACAGAGAGTGCATGTTTTTAATCAGAACGCATTAAAGTGTCTATGTGCTGGAATTCCTGTCTAATTGACATCCTTCATTCATCTCTCTCTTTCTATGCACTGTTAATTCACACTGCTGCCCAGACAGCTGGGCACTTCTAAGTAAATCAACATATTTAAAACCACAGGCACACTGCATACACATAGTTACACTGAAGTTATCATTGATATTTACTACATGCACTAAGCGCATGATTCTGTGATTGTGAGGACAGGACCCCATACACACTGAATACAGCATGCATTTAATACAGCGGTTTTCCTGACTATCATTTTGTTGCAAGTATGTGTATTCAATAATGTAACGACATCGTAAGCACAGCGGGGTTAGTGTACTTGCATTGTGAAGGGTATGCATATATATATATATATATATATATATATATATATATATATATATATATATATATATATATATATATTATAGTAGAGGATCCAAAACAGTTTACTATAACAAAGAGATTATTTGATTCTTCACTTTGATAGTGATAGTATAATTCAGATGGGTTGGACTATTTTTGATCAGTTCTGCAGTTTTTGCTTCATTACGTTCAAGCAATGTAAGGTCAGAGCTAAAGTGTCTCTGAGGCTATAGTAAAAAATGGTATGCATGTCAATTGATTGAGTTTCTCTAGAAAAGTTTACCGCTGTACATTTTTGCACTGTATTTCTGCAGTTTTTCCAGAGGTAAGTGCGGGACAGACAATCTGTCAGCTGTAATTTGTGAATTTGTGTTTTGATTGACAGTCCACCAATACTACATTACAGCACCTATGTTTTTTTTTTTTTTTTTACGTCTAGTCATTAAATTGGGCTCAGAAAAAAAAAAAAAAAAAAAAAAAAAAAAAACTGGGCTTGGGGCTAGGCCTGCCCCAAACGCTGGGACCGGGTGCAGTTGCGTCCTTTGCAACCCCGACACCCGCCCTGGTTGTTGGAAATCATGTTGGAAGTACCACTGCATAGTGTATGACTGAATGCTTAAAGACATGGAAGAGACTGCTCTTTTCTTTTATTGATTCAGTAAGCTGGCATCTATGTCCAGCAGGGGGCAGAGGTGTATGTACAGTTACTTCTGCAGAAAACGAGCTGTTTTGTTAGCGCTGCTCTATTTATTTATTTATTCTAATGTATTTTTTTCTTTCCTTACCAGCCAAAAGTGCTCAGGGCATGGTGGACAACATGATGGGAGGTGGACAGAAGAAACCTGGGGCAGGTAACAAAACTTCTTGAAAAAAAGCTGAACATGAAACTTTTAATTGGGATTTAAGCAGCCAGCATATTAGTGTGCCCCTCTTACTCTTTTAACTGGTACTTCCTATTTCAGATGTTTACCACATCTGTTAGTATATCTCTTCTTCTGCCCTGTGTGAGTTTCCTTTGTTGAGACATTCACACCTATCTGCCTTTATTAATTCCTTAGAAAAAGCATCCCATAGAAAAGCACAGCAAAGTGTAATAAAGCGCAGTGATTGCATGGTTTAGCATAGGTGAGCATTGTAAAGTATTGCAAGATTTAGTAAAATATATTAATAAACATGGCAAACCAGGGTAAATAATGGTAAATGCATATTATATCCATGGGAAAACTGCAAAAATATTGTGGAAATGTTTTAAGGGTGCATTCATCTGTACAAGCTTAAATTCTTAATTAGCCTGATGTTGTCCTTTGAAAATTAAAAAAACAAAACATTTGCATAATGTAAAACGAGAGCCCCCAGAGCTTTTTCCAAACCCTGACGACAATAAACACACTAAACAAAACCCACCGTTTATATAAGTGCTGGACATTACTAATGCTACACTGAAACTAGCACTCAGCTGACACCAATTCATCTTTTTAGCAGACACAGACACAACACAGTTATAGGCATGATAGCTAAACTGATGGAATATTTTGTATTAATAACTTTTGGTTTCTCCAAAACATAAGTTTAAATCATTCAAATAATTAATTAGTTTATTTATCATCTTATATATAAGGCAAATATTTTTTTTTAGGTAACTGGGAACTTAAAACAATGAATACACACAATTGAACATCAAACAGCGTTTTGGGATGGAATTTAATGTCTGGGTTGTATTTTTCTGGTTTGGCAATTATATTAGGTTTTTTATTTTTATTTTACCCTCTCTTAAAAAAAAAAAAAAAAAAAAAAGCTGTGCTATGTGAAAAGCTCAGATTCTGTAAAGTCTGGTTCATGTGTCAGTCTTATGACCACCAGGAAGTCCAGCTAGAGCCAACTCTGCTGACCAGTCATCCTTGGATCAGCAGACAAAGAAACCAGGCCTAATCATGGACTCACGATTGAAGTGTAAACCAACCTTAACCAGCCTGTTTTCTCTCGTGCCCCCCTCCCCTCCCAGGAGGTGCTGGCGGTAATGCTGGCAGTCTCTTATCCAATCTGGCTAAACCAGCCCAGGATGCTGCGATGGGAGCAATGAAGGATTCAGGCACCAAACAGACAGAGAATGCTGCTGTGGACCCCTTGAAGTTGGCAAAGAGTTTTTTCTGATCGGCTGCAAGAACCAGCCCCTGACCCTACCCCTACCCCTGACTGGAACCTACCTTCCAACATATATATTGGAATAAAAATTATAATGATCTTTCCTTGTGTGTGTGTGCATTTCTTTAATCCTTTGTAACTTCTGTTGGACCCACCGCTAAATTGTTTTCTTGTTTTTTTTTTTTTTTTTTTTTTTTTTATAGAAACACAGAACTGATCCTGAGCCTGTTGCCGTTAATAATAGTACTAGTTTAAATAACTGCCTAGTTCAGTTAATAACAACCAGCAGATGCTTTTTTGACATGAACTAGGTTATTCTCTTTCAGTATGTGCTGTCTCACTAAAGATTCTGAAAATAAGTCAATTGATCAAAAAGTCTATTCTGTTTTGCGTAAACGCACCTTTGAAAAGACATACAATAAACACAAACACAGCTGTATGACCTTTGCATTGTCACACAGCTTTTCTATATATTTTGATATTTTGTTGTCTTAACTTACTCATAAGGGATGGGGGGTGGGGGTGGGAGGCACTTCAGTTTGATATCTGTTCACAAACACTTTGCTGAGCATTGCTTATTGTTCCCAGCTCAATAGCAGGCAGCCCCCAACCTGTAGGGTACAATGTAAGGGTTCTGCTGTATAGCACATTTTCTTGATATGTCGTTTTTACAGCATTCTTGTTTTTTTTTCCCTTTCTACAGCATGGAAACAATATTGTTTCTGTAGCTCTGGGTAGTGATTTGTTTTTTTCAAGACACCGTGCAAGCAGTTTGAATTTAAATAATTTTGTTAAGAGTTTAAACTGAACGACTTTATACCTAGCACAAGGGTCTGGCACGAAGCAGCAAGGCAGGAGCGGGAACAGCATGCAGGGCAGAGCTGTACTCTGTGCATGGCAGTTAAGGTTTTAAATCTCCTAGCTTCTTGAGAAGGCTACTGCAGACCTTGTTCAGCTTTAAAAAATTCACAAGTGCCTTCAAACCAGACTTTAAAAAAAAAAGTTTCATATTCAAGAAATTGTTCTGGACTTTATGTCTAGAAGCATCTCATGCAAACATACTTTTAATCCATGGATTAATACAAACCCAGCACAAAAGCACAACCCCCCCCCCCCCAAAAAAAAAAAAAAAACAAAGAAAAGAAAACACAAAACACATGGTTAACGTCTATAAATTGTATTTTGTTTGAGAAATGGCAGTACAAATTAACCGATCATCTCAAGGCAGATCGGAGATGAAGGCTCACATGGCAGCTTAGAAAACAAAACCTCAGAGGCATTACTACTAAGGAGAAGATTGTGAAGTCTTTCTGAAGTGGTTGGTGATTAAGACTGATGGGGGCGTATGGGGCTCCGCTGCATCAAATCAAGATCTTGAAATTGCATAATAACCTGTGGGAGAAGATGGTGGGTGGATTCATTTTTGAAGATTTTGTTTTTTTGTAAAATTTCCATGCATTATTACAGGCAAAGTGAATGTCGCATTACTTTTTGGACACTAGCTGTGAAACCAGAGACCAAACAAAAAACCACACACAACAAAAATTGGCATGGTGTTAAAACCTTGCCATAACTAACTTTTGGCAAAGAGACTGTATACTACCATACAGTACATCCAAATTCATCAGTGTTCAGCTAACCACTGTGTGTTAACAGTGGCTCAGCCATTTTGGTACACACGTTTTTCCATGGATGCCGACTAAGAACAGAATGATAAAAAAAAAGATAGGGAGGAGGAATAATAATTAAAATAAGTCAGAAACAGAAAAGGTCAACAATAAAAATCTATCTTTCTTAAACATGAGGTGGGGTACAGTGTGCAGTTTAGCTTTGGGCATGCTCAGAATGCTAGTTAACCATCACTATATATAATTTTAAGGAACTTTTTAAAAACACAAAGCTGGGACGGTTCTCTGGTTACATTTAGCGTAAATAAGTACAGATACACAATATGTAAACTTGATACGTTATGTTATAAAGGCTGCATTGGGTTGGGTTGGGGGTGGAGGTCCCAGGTCTGACTGAGAGGAGGGCAGATAAACAGGAATCTTTTATGTGAAAGTCAGCCCAGCCTCGTTGTAGACTTTGAAGACTTTCTCGATGGCGTTGACATAAGCAGCAGTTCTCAGGTCCAATCCCAGGTTATACTTCATGGCGGTGCGCATGATTTGCTGGAAAAGAAAAAAAAAGACCTATCATTGAACTGAAATACAATACAGCAGAGTTCTTAAAACTGGGGATCCAAAAGGTTAAGTGGTGGATTCTTTTTTTTTTTTTTTTTAAATAGGATTTTTTTGCAAAATGTCCATGCACATCATAGTACATAATTTGAGTGTACCATATTTGCAATAAATCTGGGTTGTTTTTAAATTAACTCTTATAATGAAGCTTCAACCAGTCCTTTAACAACACTGCTCCAAACAGTGATGGTCAGTAAGAGTTGGAGTATGTGTGCATACCTCTCATACCACAAGGAAGACTCACACTTACCTTGGAGCATGGGCTGAGATTAGAGGCATCCTGAACAAAAGCCACTTACTTTAAATTTTACATTTTATCTCGCCCCTCCCCTCCGTTTTGCATGACATCAAATATTTTCTTTCCCTTTTTAAAAAGAATAGCAGAATGTTGGGTGTTCCCTTGCAAACCTCATCGATTGTTTTACAGTTTCAAAATCAAAGGAATCACCATGACCATTGAGATGGCATCAGTGCTAAGAAGGTGATCAAATGCAAAACAAGTGGGTCAAATTCCTCCTCCCCTGTGAATCACCAGTAACCTCCAAGTTGTTTTGGATACAGACGCACCCGTTAAACAAGTGGTTGCAGTGTGTGCTACTGAAAAATGATGCGTTTATATAAATAAAACTACGCAAACAAATGTAGCTTGGCAGTAGTGTTGTCCTGTGGTTGCATTTAAAAACACAACCAACATAATGCAAACAAATAACCCTGATGATCACTTACCCTGGCTGACCGTTCCATGGTGTAGGCAAGGCCGGAGTGGACAATATCCTTCTCTGAAGCACCCTGGACACAGAAGAGATAAAACTCCAGTTTATTCACGTGCTGCATGCTTTACCTGAACGGAGTTTTTCTACCTTTGATATCTTCTCTGTTTGTACTGTTTCTCATGCATAAGGACGTGTAACAAGAAAGAAAAGTAAATGTGGTTGTTTTGGAAGGGGCAGGGGTTATGGAATGAGATTAGATCTAAAACATGTATTTATTTATTTTTAAAAAGCTGCATTTCAAAAGGAAAAAAATGGTTTGTTTTACCAGTATACTTCACTGTACCAGCATCATGATTTAATCAACAGAAGACAGCATGTGAGAAATTTTTGCAATCGAGGTATGATCATCATTGCTGAGTAAAATTGAGAAGTACACAGAAAAAAAAGGGGATTTCTCCTTTAAGTTAATAAGTGTTTAAAAATAAAACCCTGCATGTTTCTATAACAAAGAATGCTGGGTACATCTGAACCCTTAGGCTGCCATCTTGCAGTGCACGCCCAGAGTACAGAAGAAGAGTCATAAACAAAAATTATTCTGTGAAGTGCTTGCCAGTTCCAGCTGCCTAACCTGTTTCTACTGTAGCCAAAACATGCTTCCTGCGGCACTCGCAATAATCCCTGTCTGTCTCGCACAATGCAAAACAAGCACGCTACAAAAAACACTGTGTGCAATGAGACACAGGCAGATCACAGCACTCTAAAAACACAAAAAAATATTAAATACATTATTAAAAATGGGGGGCGGGGATTTGCTTAATTGGTCATGCTGGTTTGTTTCAGTTTGCAAAGCACAAGAAAATATAAGCAGACAAAGTAGTACTGTATCAGTATTAAGATAACCTCCTTGATATTTAAATTCTCATAAGTAGGTAATGTTTGTATGATAGAGTGGTAAAGTGTACTGGTAAACAGACTAGCAAATTTGAACCCTGGTAATCCTGACTGCCCTAATCTGAACTATATCAAAAAGAATGAAATGCATGTGGAAAGCAGCTGCAAAAACTGGGGGGGGGAGTTACACAAAAAGCTAGACAAGGATTTTTAAGTCTGCAAAACATTCCGATCTGAACTTGGTGCTCAAACACATTTTAAAATACTAGCTTGACAGGTGTTTAGTTTTGCACTTAGCACTTTATCCAGTGCGTTGTTTATCTGGTTATAAATATACAATTTACGTAAAAAAATTGGAAAGTCTTTGACCCGACTTTATTCATTAATGTGCATGTCCACTGAAACGTTATCATCCAGACTGTTAAATGATATGCCTTTTAACAGAATATTCCATCATTATATTATTATTTATGTAATAAAATGAATCAAACATGTGTACTGTATGGCATCTTTATCTACATTGTATATGAGTAACAGTAAATACTCACAGCTATCCTGGCCTGGAACTCTTCTGTGGGTACAACTGGAAGAGTCCCACCAACCTTCCCAAACTTCCTCTCCAGACTCTCCTGGACAGACACTGTACGAGGAAACAGAGGAAATGTTATTCAGGGATACGTGGGTGCGACTTACAAGCTGGGTATGTGTCACATCTGCGTGCCGATCCAGACCATGTACTGTCTGCAACTCACATAATACTCTACCTCCACAGAACTGCTGACTTCCAACTATTACAGCTTTCTGTAATTTGGTGAACTCTCCCCATTTAAGTAATTTGTATGTATAATACTGCAGGTAGCTCAAGGCTTAAAGTGTACTTTGGAAACCATAAATGGCACAATACAAACTGCTGTAAGCAATGTCTTCATGAAAACTAAATCTGTGCTTCAACCCACCATTCTTATTGTTCAGTGTTGCAAATTATACAGGTATCACTGTTCTGTAGTGTGCAATTATTGAATTATCACATTTTTTAGAAGTTAAAAATCCAAACAAAATCTAAAAATTAAAAACATATAATCAAACACTACACAGAGGGGGGGGAGAGAGAGAGAGCGCGCGTGCGCAGTCTGTACAGTTACACCAAAAGTTGTCAAGAAGAATCACTTTCAAAAGATTGAACGATCAATGCTTTAAAATCTGATCAAAATGGTTTAGCTTTAGGGATCGGTTGATGGACTGTGGTTTGCAGTGTTTGATATGCTTATAGATATTTCTAGATGGCTATATGTCATGCCTTGAAGGGACAAATATATAAAAGGAAAGAACAAACAAGTCTTCATGTTTACATAAAGCTTTGCCTGCTATTGTTATGCTAGGGATTAACAAAAGACCCTTGTTTGCTTATGTAAGATTGTGGCCAGTGGATGTGAGCAGCGTTCCTTGCTCTTCTGGGCATCAAACATTTAGTCTCTTTTTATTGACAAATCTAATGAGAGGATGGAGGGAGAGCTGGAGATACACATGCATTAAAGGCTCTACAGCCCCGGCACACAGTGCTGCCCAGATCGGACATTTATTACACTGTGGGTTGGGATGCCACACCCCATTGAGCCCAGCAGAGAGAGAATTCAAAGATGAGTGTGCAGAGCCAAGTCTGACTTGTTTTTAAATCTCTTTTCCCTGCTTCCCCTCCCTTCACATGTAGTTTGAGTTTCTGTGCTATTCAGACTACAGTAAATTAAGTTATAATCTGCTCTGCACGTCTGCCAAGTTTTATTTGGCATTATTATGCAGGCACATTAATCCCAATTTACAATAGGACATGTGGGGACGCCCCTGCTTTAGAAGGAGTCAGCACCAATGAATGACTCCAAGTACAATGTACAGAAAAGAAAGCATAAAGCTTAATTAACAGCTGTTTCCAGTTAATCCTTTCCTTTTTATTTTAAAATTTCAAATATGAGCTCTCAAATGACTTCCTGATTTAGAAACAAATGGTTTCATATCAAGGGAATATCATGGTTAAAACCATTCCAAATGAAAACACACACATACATACATAAATATGTTTCCGCCATGCAGGATTCAGCAGTTTGTGCTTTAATGACATGTGAAGGATTCAGATGACAATGTAGTGCTCCATCTTGTGGTTCACAGCTGCACAAATGAAGGCTAGGCACGACATGCAGATTTATAGCACAATAGGAGATTTACCCCCCTGAAAAAACACACCTCCTTGGCATTCTTTTAATTATTTTAAACTAAGCATGTGAACAATCGATTAAATCACATACCTGGTGTTTTACTGCATGTCCCGTATGATAAAGTCTACCCAAAAAGATGAAACAAGCAACTTCTGCATTATAAACTGAGCTCTATATAACACCCAGAAAATCACAGCTGCTTCAGTAAATGCATTTGTCATTTCTAAAACGATTTGTTAAGTTTAATAAATGTACCGACTTTATTGTATGTAGCATTTACAACACAGGGATTGAAACTCACATGAGGAGGAACAATTTAAATTTACCATCGAACTCCTGGATCCTGAGAATTTAAACATACTTAATTGATGGTAGTTCTGAAATCCAGAACTGGGTCCAGCAGGCTTGGTGAGAGATTCAAGCACACAAGACATTGAGAAAGACTTCAAGTCAAAAGATGTCTGACCAGTTCCCTGCCTGCCTCACTCCCCCAGTCCCCACCCCCTCCAGAGTGACTTACTGAGCAGGTGGTAGTTGGAGTCTCTCTCGTATTTGAAGGTCAAGCGGCCGTAGCTCACATGGTTCAGATTCTTCAGCCACTCGAAGTACGACACGGTTACACCACCAGCATTCAAGTACAGGTCCTGCAGAGGGACAATACAGACAATACCTTCATTGCAGAGGCATTTCAATTAAGCCGATGCACTGTTGTAAAAAAAATAAAAATAATAATAATAATAATAATAATCTAATTATCTCATACAATTGCTCTTTGTTTTGTATTATAAAAGCGTAAAATGTAAATACAGTATGCAATCAGGAAACTGCAGTACCAGTTTTTCTGCCATACCATGTAGATTTATATGAAAGACATAGGCAAGAATAAAACATATGTACTGTATTAATGTACATATTGTACATTCATCTGGAAATCATTTAATGAATACTATGTACTTGGATTCTACAGTTTGTGTTTTGACTCTAAATTGCACTTGTTACAAACCAATAAAAAAAAGCACCTCAAATTACACTCCTTTTATATTCCACAGATCTCACGAAACCTAATTTAGAACTTGGCAGCGGGGACCTAATATTACATTTTATTTTATTAATCCTCCCTTCCCTCAAATCTACCATTTATTATTTAAATGACTTAATTGCTTTTAAAATGTGTTTTTTTTTATTTTTTATTATGACTTTCCTGGAGTGGCTAATATCATTTAACTGACTTTCAGAGCGCTTTCAATTTATTTTTTGCCCCTTCGTCCACACAATGAAGCGTTAAAATTACTTTTTAGGCATTGCTCCTCTCCAGTAAACCAACATTAAATCAACCTGTTCTTTCATTATCAATCTGTGGTTTCTTGTTTTGCATTAGCTAATTCTCCTGAGAGCATCTGGATTACAGGAAACAAAAGTACCACATATACTGGGCAAATACACTTTATAGGACAGACTAGCATTTACATTTTTATTGCTTAGTTTCAGAGGGTGCGTGATTGTGTGTGTGTGCACTGATCACTGAATTGGTTGCAGCACAGTCCGACTGACAGGTATTCAATCTCATACTCTGCTGCATCAACACATTAACCTTCCCTGGCTCTCCGCAGCCCCTCCGCCGATTCATTTCCTCAGCACCCTTGAAAACCAGGAGGAAATGGCTGCTTCTACTGCAGAGTCAGAAGGTACAGCACAAGGGCACATAGTTACCCCACTGCAGTAGGCTGCATGCGGTTAAACCAAAACTTGCAAAAAAAGAAGTTACAATGAGCCCTATGCAAAAGAAACACTGTTTTATAGATTGCTTTGTTAAAGACCGTTTCGATTAATAAAATTTGGTTAAAAATAAAACCTTGCAGGTAGTGCTACAATGGTTATTGCAATCCTTAATACTGTATTTAGTAGTACATTAATATTTCAATACATCTATTAAATCATATCTCCCCTCACACTACTAACCAATCGGTGCTTTTGTTATGCATTTTTTGGTCTCAATGCACTATCCCTCCCCCCAATATGGTTGCTAAAAACCCTCAATGACTATTAGTAACAGTACTTAATAAATTGTAAAGATTCTTTATTGTTGTACTGCTGCAGTAAATCAGACACACACATAATCAAGCATACTGCAGTATGCAATAAACATCTTTAAAATATGTAAATACATAGTCTGTCAGCGTGTTATATTTCTGAATAAATCGAAAGCAATAACAGATAGATTAATTCACTAAATTAATGGTTTCCTGCAGTTCTAGTGACTGGTGAAGTGTTTCGTAAGCTGCATCTGGGCCCATCGCTCATACCCTTTAGACAGGCGAGTATTCTGATTGACAGGGTCCTGTCAGCTCTTACCGGAATAACCATGATGTTCCTCTCCAAGAAGATCTTGTCTGCTTCAGGGGTTGTGGGGCCATTAGCACCTTCAGCGACAATCTGAACACAAAGAGGTGGCCAGAGTTACACAGAGGATGGATCACAAAAATGACATGATGCATTTCAGCAGCAGGGTATTTTAGGGCAGGAGAAAGCCTAGAAGCAAACTGTGTAAAGGAAACAAATTTACATTGCCTAAAGGTTTGTGTGTGCGTGCGTTTATGTACATGCATCACAGTCAGTGTAAGGTAGGACAGTTTGAATGGCAGTGTTTGCAGGACAAAGAGAATAGCTCTCTGTGTGCCGGTGTGTTCCTGTACTAGAACTGTACAGCAGCATAGAGGGCATAGTTCTGTGACAGTCCTTATCAATGTCTTTGATAACTTTGGAAATTAACTGGCAGAAACATCTACTACACAGTGAAAAGTAATTATTTAATAACTGCTACTGTGTGGCAGCACAGTTGTGAAAAATTAGTGTGTGCAGCAGGTATAAAGAGCGTGGGGGTAGGTTAGCTATGCTCTCGTCCTCCGCCTCACCTTGGCCTTGATCTTGTGTGCGTTGGCCTTGGTGAGCTGCTTCTCGCTGGCTGCAGGGATCAGGATATTGCAATCCGCCTCCAGGATGCTTCCCTCGTAGGGGGTGGAGTTGGGGAACCCCACAATCGTGCCGTGTTGCTGGAAGGGACAAGAGAAAACGTTAATAAAAACTATTACGCTTTTGTTTAATTTATTTTATCAAGGAGTACCTATGAAAAGTATAACAAACATGACTTTTTATTTTTTTTTATTATTATTATTTATTCGTTATACAACAGCAGATGGCCTGAAAAGTGTGCTTTGGTTTTAAAAGGACTGCACATGCAGTTCCACAGAGACCCTCCTAGATGGCGACCTTGCCCCAGTGATGCATTTCAGAAACAAGAAAGGTGATGATGACAAGGATTGTCCTCACTGTTCGAAGACGAATCGTTACAACCTTAGTTGAAAAAGTTGAACTCCAAGATGCCCCACCTTGGCTAGGAATATTTGTGTATTCCTGCCTGGGAGAAGCTTGTAGTCCTTACCAGCTTGTAATCCTCCAGCTCTTTGGGGTCGATGCCATTGGGGTTCCAGATAGAGCCGTCCACCTCCCCTATACCCACACACTTGGCTCCATAGCGATGCAGGTAGCGCATGGAGTGCATACCCACGTTACCGAACCCCTGCCAGGGTGAGAGAGAGACAGAGAGAGGGTGAGAGTGTGTAAGGGAAATCACAAGGCCAAAACACATATACCAACACATCAAAAGTATTTAAAATGCACACAAGACAACCTGATTACTAAAAAATAAATTCTTAGTAAAACATTGAGTCTTTAGCCATGACAAACTTTGGAAATTAAACTGGCAGAAACAGCTAGAAGACAATAGGTTAAATAAATTAAAAGAGGTGTTAACTAATGAACTGTTCTTCCTACCGCTACTTGCAATTAAAAAAATCATTATGCCGAGGTCTTTTGGTTCTTTATTTGTTTTTGATGCATCTCGATCTTGATTTTCACTCTTTTGAAAAGGGCAGCAGTGATAATGCTGCTAGTTTCAGGAAGAGATAATGAAATGGATTTTAAAAACCCAAGCTTTTTTTTTTTGTGTAACAGAAAATTACAAAAACCTTACTACTAAGAGGTGGATTGCAAATACACAAAGGACAATGGCACTCCCCTATCTGCAAACAGACACAGAACTAAAGTCATCTCTCATTGAGAGCGACATGATTTTAGCTGCTGTGGACACAGTGTGCAGGAAATACGCAATGTATTAAACCAACTTAAAAGTGAAACTCCAAAAATGGAAAAGAGACTTAAAAAATAAAACAGTTGCGCAACTAAGTAAATCCCTCCCGCGTAAGGACTCAGAAGAGACTTTGGATAATCCCTGCACAACAGCAACAGATCCAAGCATTACATTAACTTGCTCTGCATGGGGATTTCACATAAGGCCAACACTGGCTGCATACGGCGTTTAAATAAAGCCTGACATTGTCTTGAAAATGAAACAGACAGAAAATCCTTATTGTAGTTTACTGTTAATATTGCTCTGAACTATAATCCCACACAAACTATACAGTGTATTGAAATCATTCCCTTACACACTAGCGTATACCCAATGTCCCCAAAGATGGGTACCATGCAAAGTACATCACAACCTCCTCCTGAGCCTGTATCTAAAGCCAGCCCCACTCCCCCACCCCCAGCTCCTAGTATAGTACCTGAATGACAAAGGTCTTGTCCCCAAACCCTGGGCTCAGGCCCAACATGCTCATGTAGGAAGCCTCATTGATGAAGTTCTCGATGCCGTGAAACAGGCCTCGGCCCGTGGCCGAGATCCTCCCGTGGATCCCTCCCTGGCTG
The DNA here is from genome assembly GCF_017654505.1 of Polyodon spathula. Classification (NCBI taxonomy): domain Eukaryota; kingdom Metazoa; phylum Chordata; class Actinopteri; order Acipenseriformes; family Polyodontidae; genus Polyodon; species Polyodon spathula. The sequence continues at coordinate 7,586,449 of NC_054546.1, read as the reverse complement.
ATGGGCTTCCCAGTCACACAGGCATGAGCGTTGATATCCTGCAGAGGACACACAGCGGGGGAATGGTTACACTGTTACACCACCACACCACAGCTGCTAATTATTATGATACTCGTCAGGGGAGGTCAATGCTGTTAGATTTGCTATTCTAGTTGAAACACTTGAAGAAAGAGATACTTGAAAAGCTTTTCTAAGCCTCTGAAGAGAAAAGCTGGCATTCAAGCAGATGCTTCTTTAATTGTTCTTGCAGCTCTGCAATGGGAGGTAGGGCAGGTTTATCATACAAATAAATGGGGGGACACGACTGACTGTTTAAAAAGATGTTAAGATAACCTCAAAATGCTCCTCGAGATTTATAACTTTAATGACCGGGCTTGATCAATCAGGTATCTGTTTAAACAACCCTGAACTTGTTCAATAGACACCTCCTCAGCCCACTAGATAGCTCATGAACATTTCCAAACAGGTCACCAATTAAAAGTCTGACAGCCAAAAGTTTGGTTACTTTAACATCCATAACTATTAAAACAATAGCGCTAAAATGTAAAATTACCAATACAAGAAAAAGACACACTGTGGTGTAAATGTCTGTGATTTAATTTATTAAAAGAACATTAAAAGAGTTTGTTCTGGCTTGTGTATTTAGAGCGTGTTACTAAGGGTTATGGCATGCGAGCCGCTGTGTAAAGGAAAAGTTTTGTTACCCTTCTGGATGTGGTTTGTCATTTCCATGGTATCCTTATCTGTACGAAAATTTGGAGACTGACTCAGAGGGGCAATGTTCACACGAAACAAACCCACAGCTACTCCCAGGAGTTACAAGATGCTTATATGAATGGTTGTGATTTTCATTTTAAAATGATCTCTGTGCGTATGTGTGTGCACAGTCTTACAGATGTATAGGAATTTCTCTTTGGTAAATACAGCAAACAATGAGGCTCCTAGGTAGGTAACTACCCAAGTCAGGAGAGTTCAGGTTTTCAAACTCGTACTGGTCCAGAGTATCATAACTACCCTCGACACAGTATTGAGATGATCAGGAGACAACAGCTAGAGCAATCAGACCAATCTTAAAATAAGTTGCTGCAAGACTCCTTAATACAGAGGCGTACTTAGTGTACTTTGTTCAGAAAAACAAAAATCTGACCTAGTACACCATGGCACAAAACCAGCCAAATTCGACCCTGAACTTTTTGATTTAAAAAGCAGCCTTTTCTTAAAATGCAGATGACACACAATGTCGATACTGTTTGCCTTTTAAAAACCTAAAAAAGGACAAAAAAAAAAAAAAACCACCATCTTGCCATTTAGAAGACATTGCAAGTTAGAGATCAGTTTTGTTTTCTTGGTTAACTATGGGAACTGGGCTCCAGAAATCAACTTCAGCACAATCCTGATAGAACTTCCTTTGTTGCTGTAGCAACAGGGTTTCCTGTGCAGGCCAGAGCAGCTGAAATCACCTTAAGCGAGCATTTCAATTGGGATGGAAGGGCACTAGCAAAACTTTTATGCAAGACAAACTTCTTCAATCTCAATCTTGGCATGGTAGTTGAATCTTTTTCCGCTCCAGAGGCGAAATATTCTTGTTACAGAATTAAAAAAAAAAAAACACCACACACACACACACAAAGACACTAAGTTTATCCACAACTATAAAACCCTCAACTGTTGTGGTAGAATATGCAGAAATAGAAAATTGACTAGAAACTTCCTTTAGTATTACTAGAGTGGTGGGGTTAACAGCAGGGGAACAAACACTAAGGCTCAGATATACTACACACATTTTTATTCATATATTAGAATGAAAATGAAAAGCTATTGGCACTCCACAAATAAACAACTCAAAAGTTGAGACCATTGCCCTAGAATGGAATGTGGAATTAAGTTTTGACAGAGAGGGTGAGATATGTAAGGTTTTGTTCGGAGTCCACCACAGGGCGGAAGGCACATAAATTTCCATTGGATGCTTGTGGAGGGATACTTAAAATGTTGTGTGCACCATTATAAACTGCTCTCAATAGCCAACACCAACCAAGATTTGATCAGGTTATTCTAGTAAAATATTTATTCTCATCCCCACATGCCCCCAATGGGATTTTAAAGAACTCTAATGAAGCAGCACAGACAACACACTGCAACTCAGAGCTGATCCTTCAAGCACTCAGTAGGTGGACGAAAGAGACAGAGGCTTCAAAGATTATCTCCCACAGATGGTAGACTAAAGTAAGCCACATTTTTTTTGTGGAAAGCTGGCATACTAAACCAGAGATGAAGGAAGGACCCCTGCGCCATCACCGATTAAGAAAATTTGGGTTGCAAAATACAGACTGAACCATCTTCACTCCAGTTAACCTCAGCTGAGTATCACAATGCTGTGTGTGCTTTCGGCGTGTACACATACAACAACATTTATTTATTTTAAAATGCTTTTTAAAAAAATAAACTCCAATACAAAGCCCAACCTTTAAATGTTAGGAAATTAGCCGCAGCAACATTAGGCGCAGGTGGGAGCAGTAAAAATTAAACATTGCGAGCAGCAGCTGGTTTTAGAACACTGAAACAGACAATAAATCCAAACACTGAAGACTTCCCACAATCCCTCACCTGCGTAATAATGACCTCCACCACCTACCTGGATTGAGACATAGTGTGAAATATGGAATCATTTCAGCATAATGCTAAGAGCTTTGCAATGCTGTAGGTGACCATTACAGACCTCATGGCTGAGTGTTTAATAAGCATGGCAGATACTTACATTGTGCCCCAAGGTGTTGGCATAGGTGTCTGCGATCCAGGACATCTCTCTCTCTCCAGTGCTCATGTCAGGGGCAGGGACATCGATGCCAGGTCCTGCCGGTGGGGTGGGGGAAGAGGAGGAAACCACGATTCAGGCAATTCCTACTAGTGTCCCTTTTCCCACTATCAGGGATAGAAATAAGACTCCCATTGCATAGTAGTTTGAGCTGTTCCAGGTTCTACAGAGAGCTCAAACCAGACCCTTGTGCTGTGCTTTATTTAGCTCATAAGAAAACATAGAACTCATTGAAATTGCTAAAAGCAATGACAGTCTTATTTTCTTGCCTGCAACAGTGATGCAGCACCACCACTTGGACAAAGAAATAAATAAGTTTGTTTTCATGTAAATGATTACAATTGGGATTGTCTGCCACAGTTAAATTATTATTTCATTTTCATTTTAAGTCCATACCCCCCTTCCAGGTTTTGGAGGCCCAAAGTCACACAATTACTAAAGCAAAACAGATTGCATACCCACACAGCAATACTTCATCATACACTCTCTGTGTCAGGTCAAATTATTGAGGGGAAAAAAAATATGGCTCCTAGAAAGCGATCTGTGTCACAGGACTTTCATATATAGACCAGGAAGAGGAGGAGAGAGGAAAGATAGGAACTCAGCTCCGAGAACAGGAAGTTATCTCTGATATCCACAACCATGTGTGCTTGGCAGGCTGAACTGTGACATGGTTTGGCCTCCCTGCTTTATTTATAGCCCGGGTGAATTCCGTGGGTCCTAACTGCAGAGTACATCAATCTCATTCTCTCTTTGAACTCTCAGAGAAAACAAGAAGGGAGCCGTTTCTGTAGTCTGGTTACATCACATTGTAAAATTGCATAAAAGACAATCAATCTGTTTTAATTTGTCAAAATTACTGTGTATGGAGCCAGTGCATGCGACAGTTCAGCACAATTTTAAAACTTTAAAATACAATTCCCTGAGTATGATCCTCATGTTAACATGTTGTGTGTTAGTGTGTGTACAGGTAGGGAACCTTGGCTACCCATTGCCACAATGTGTTCCAACCTGCTCCCTTATTTAACTGACCGGGCAAAACATCAATTAAGAAATGTAGGATCCAGCTGGAAGAAAATCTTGAAATGGAATAGACTGAAGTGGAGGGGACCAAGTTTGGGATGGATCTACCTCTGCTGCAGGGAGTCTTACTGTGCATACAATATGGCAACGTTTGAGAAGTCACAACCAAAAGCACCACATACAAGTCTAATACAGGTCAGTATGGTTAGAGCATGGATTAAAAAATAAATAAATAAAATATGCACAACTCAATGGAAAACTTAACTTACCAATAAACCCCTTCTTTGCCAGCTCAAGTGTGAATCTTCTTGTGATTTTTTCCAATTCAGTGTCCTATGCAAGACAAAAAGGTCAACACTGTTCATTTTAGTGCTCTTGTGCAGTACACTTTTCACTTCAGAAGCTTTAACTTTGACATCACTGATCCACCCCCCTTGAATTGTGATGGGAATCTTTTGGTTCTCCACTTATCAATACAAAATCAGGATATGCAAGCATTTTAAATGCTATTCAACAGATAAACTGCTGCATATTAGTCCTGCTAGACCACTTGAGTGAGTTTGACCTACAGCACAGGAAGACATTGGTAACCAGCAGCAGCACTGTTTGAACTACAGTTGCTGCTGAATATTTGCATGTCCGGAATATATTTAAAAACACACGTAAACAACCAAAAGATCAACACAAGAAAATATATATATATATATATAATATTGGAACTCTGACTGTGTGAAATACGCTTAATAATAAACTGTAGTGAAAACTGGTTACTGGATTTGTGGCCAGTCCTACTAGGAAATGGAAAATGCGAACCCTACAGTGCACATCCTAGCCCCTGCATTCAAACAGAGCAGACTCTCTTTAGATGCTTTCTGTTAGAATCCCAGTCCTTCAACTCAGATGCCAAGCAAATTGCTCATCTACAGGAAACACCAGTTCTTAGTAAAAGGGCAGGCTGGCTGGATATGGGAAGAGCTGGAACTACAGCAGGTACGTACCTCAGTACATTGTGGAAGGAGCAGGACGCACAGAAAAACATGGTGCACAGTGAGAACCAGGATTTATAATGTACACTAGTTTATGGTGCAGGACAGCTAACCAGTGTTAACAAATGGCCATCTGTATTTTGTATTTATTTTTTTGATGAGGGTGGACAGTAAATCTGACTTTGAAACATGGCATAGAATGTCTTTTCAATAAGGTTCTGACTTTATCAACTTTCAGGTTGTTTTGTAAAAATGTACTCAGGTAATCGTGCCAACAAATACCAAACTACTTCATCATGAATAACTGGTAAAAGTGTTCTTTAATATTGAATGCCATTCAAGCTACAGTATTAAACACATTTAATGCATTTCTGAGCGAATTCACACGCAGTTTGCTCCAATTCCTTTCTAAAAATAAATAAATAAATAAATAAAACAGTTAAAGTTTTAATTTGACGTTTTTGTCTGAGTAAGAACACCACATTCAGCTGATTAAGTCTGGAATGCATCAGAGGACTTACAGAGTAATTTCTTGTGTTGATTTTCACTCCTGCCTTGGCTCCTCCAAACGGTACATCTGAAATACAAACACACACACAAATTAGCTGGATTCCTATACAGCAAGGTATCCTGATCTAGGCAAGGCTGGCAGGCAGCCAGGAAGAATCGACACGCTCTGCCTAAATGTGGGCGACAACCTTTACAGGCAGTGGGCACGCATTTCTTCTGGAGTCTGGATCTGCCTGCTTGAATACTTCTCACTTTCGTTCTGAACATAAAAAAGATCTTTTGGACAGAAGACTGACGTTGGCCTAATTTTATAAGCAAGCTTCATTAGAAGTATAGATACTCATTAGGAATGCAAGTTCTGAGTAACGTCTAAATGAAAAACACATTTCAGACTTTAACAGATTCTAAATGATACCATTCAAGCGCCACCCATTGGAGTGCTGGTACTTATTTGTACAAAATTGATGTACATGGAAAAGACTTTGAATAAATAAATTACCTTATATAGCACTCATGCTAAGGTATAAACACTACAGCAGACCTCTATATTTGACAACAGTTAAGCATTTAAGGCTTCACAACACCTAGACTCCAAACTGTTAACATTGCTAATACTCACCAACAACGGCGCATTTATAGGTCATCAGGGAGGCCAGGGCTTTCACCTCATCCACGCACACATCCGTGCTGTAACGGATACCTGCAACACAAAGCAAAAGACTCCGACTGAGAATTGTTTTGATCGGGCTGCAATCGTTTCTTCCCGGACTGTATCATTACCTACAGTTAGCATCTTTTTTTCTAAATCTGTATTTTACAAAATCTGAAAACAGGCAAGTCATTTCCATGTTCCTGTTTGATTACAAAATATCAAATGCTTGGGACACAACTACAAAACTACTAGAGACAAACCAGAGCAAATTTTCCAGCACTGCTTGAATAACAGTGGAAATTAAGTTTGACTGGTGCGCCAAGTTTGTCACTAGTTTAAGGATTAAATATTAAAAAGCAAATAGAAAATTAATATCAAGTTTCATGACAATTGCACAACCGAGTCGGGTATATATATATATAATATATATATATATATATATATTGTAATATATATATTAATATATATATATATTATATATATATATATATATATATATAGATATATATAGTGTATGTGACACACACCACACACTTATGCCAAAACTTTGGACGCGCATGCACGTTGTCTTCAGAAGTGATCCATGTGTAGGGACAGTGTTTTCACAAGATTTCAAGATTTCATCCCCAGGGAAAAGAAGAAATCTTTTTTGTAAGATGGATTACCAATATGGGAGCTGTAAGCTGCACTCACATGTTCTACCTACGTAATAAATTGATCCGGTATGATCGTTGCGTGCAGTAACCGGTGCCCCTGAATGGAGATGAAATTACTGTGGAGTGCTGTGTCTGAGCACAGCATTGCACGATTCACTTATTGCCGCACAAAAGTTGAGAATTATTGATCAGAACTTTACCAAGAGCGTGCAGCAGTCAATGACTGAACAACTGCAGTGAAGGAGAACAAGCGCTGTAGGAATATAATGGACCAGTGACGAGGCCAGCTCGGGTTTCTCAAGTTAAAATATTTGAAAAAACAAAAAACAAACCCAACATCAAATTACTTTTTAAACAAAGGACAGAAACCCTGTACAGTACACTGTGTGGGTAAAGTACAATAGGGCGGGATATGAAATGGCTCACAAGGCAAAATATTTAAATTGTTGTTGTGGTGAGATCAAATATCTACATCATTCTATGTCGCTAGAAAGACTCAATATAAATGGGAAGCACGTGTGGAAAGAGATAAGGTGGACATTTTGTAGGAAGCAGTGAACAGTCTACTATTGTACTGTAGTAGATATACTGAATGCCTCGCTATCTGCCTGTGGCAGTTTCTGAATTTCCTAACCCACATCATATTCACCTCTCCTCGTGAGTTTTATAAAAGAAGTGAATCCTAATACGTTTGCCTCAAGGTAAAACAAAAAGCTCACACAGTCTGTTCAAGATACAGTTTCACCCCCCATGAGACAACAACAAAATGTCTAAAGAATGAAGCAGGAGATGTGCCACTTGGAGTGTTTTTATCAAATTGGGGATTTCAGAGCAGGGAAACTCAACCTCACACAAAGTATCCAGACCTCTAACAAAAGTCTGTATCGCTGCACAGAACTGGGATCAACAGGCATTCAGCATGATCTATTAAAGAAGTGCTAGCTAAGGTTTTGAAATGCATTTTCTTATCTCATGTTACCACTAGGATCTTCTTGTTCCTTACATGTACTTTATACTTGGAAGATATTTCAAAAAGCAATACTGGTGCCTAATCCTTCAGGTGGTGCAGTTCAAACTTACAATGGCTTAGATGCAATCAACAGAAACAGTAACCAGGATGCAGCAGTTTGTCTGCAGCTTTGTATTTTAAATATGTGCACTCTACAGAACAAACAATCTTGGTGATCCAAGGAAGCAAATTCAACAGTAGCTTGAACAGTATATTAGAGAGAGCAGTATTAGGGTAAATCATTGAGCCTGCAAATGCAATTGAACTTAAAAGTATTGTACACATTTTGTATCATGAATTTATTTTCATATGCTGCAGCAAACCAGAATAGATGTGCAATCTTCATTTAGTTGTTTAAAATGGACGCACAGCCCTGCCCAAAACAGAAACCGGAAAAGAGTTTGTGTCTCAAATCAGCATGCTGCTAAACCTCAAGCAGGGTGACTCTCCCTTCTGGCTGCCTGCATAAATGTTGTTTTGTAGAGGGAGTTTGCATAAAGAATACTTAAAATGGATACAAAAAAAAAAAAAGTTGTGTGGTTCTGTACGAATTCCACCGTGAAGGTTTGAAATAATACTTTAATACAGAGTTAAAAACAACTTTGCTTAAAAGCATTACGTGCCACCATTTGTGCTACTCCTGCTGTCTGGAGAAACACACAGGACTTAACTCAGCTACTTTACCATCAAGCATCAAAATGTTTAAAACCAAAAATAGAAACATTTTGATGAAAGCAAAGCCCAGCTAGATCACCTTAACCAAAATTCCCAACAAATGCTGGCAACTTAATTTAAAACAAACGTAAAGTAATATTACACAGTGTCCTTTTAACATTGTGTTTGTATCTGCGTGCGTGGGTCGGTGGGTGCGTGAGCACGATTAACAGGAACCCTGTCATACTGTGACATGCAAGAACGGCTGGGTGCCTTTGGCTCAGGTATCAAAGCCCACAGCTGACCCCCCATCTCTTTGCGTCACATGTTTTACATCAGTTAGACCAACAAGCCAGCAGCTGGTCAGAACACAGAGTACAAGAAGATTAAGACATTATTTATATTTATTATACATATAGCTTTAGTCTTGTGTTGCCACAGTACAGGTTTTTTTTTTTTTTTTTTTTACATATAAACCAAAAGGTAAAAAAAAGTATTATCAACGTTAAAGGCAGTCAGGAAACACAGTATTTTAATTCAACATGTTTTGGTTTCACTCAGTTTGAAGCTTGGAGACAGTTTTGGTTAGAATCCCTCCAGGTGCAATGAATACAGCAATTATAGCACAAGGATCCCAAAATTAGGAATCAAATGGAGCAGATCAACTTATGATTTTCTGAACAGTTAAGATTTGAATCCCCTTCCTTTGGCTGAAGGAAGGTAGACAGATTGATCAGTGCCAGTACATTACAGCCGACTGTTTGCAGCACTTGAGAGAAGGTTTAATGGCAAAATAATAAATACACTTTTCTGCTCAGCAAGAGATCCTGTGAAATGTAAAGCTTCATGGTCAGTCAGCCATTCAACGCAGCAGTTACTGTATTTGTGACAAGTGCTGTATCAGTAACACAAGATGAAGTTCAAATCTCATGAGACAAATCCTACAGGATCAGCTACAACTCAGACATTACACTGGATAAATCAATAAAAACTACTTTATCCGCTGTGTGTTGTCTTATTTATGCATCCAGATGTCATTACTGTGTGCATGGAGTGACCTTGTTTGGCAGGCTTGAGTCGCGTGAAGCCTCTGCATCTTCCGTTAATCTATATAAACAAATGCAAGTTGGCACTGGCGGATAAAGAAGCATAGGACTACCTGAAGTTGAACTAATAACGTAGTAAACTTTCGTCACAAATATGGACAATAAACAAAAACATAAATAAATAAAAAACAAAAAAGGTGGAGCAGAGAAAATGAGAGAAAAGAAAAAACAACTGTTTTGTTCAGGTTGCCCTCATCCAGAGTCAGCATACTGCCAAGCCTAGTGAAGAGAAAACAGATACCGTGTGGTCCAGTGGTTAAAGAAACTGGATTTTACCAGGAGGTCCCCGGTTCAAATCCCAGCTCAGTCACCGACTCATTGTGCAACCCTGAGCAAGTCACTTAACCTCCTTGTGCTCCATCTTTCGGGTGAGAAGTTGTTGTAAGTGACTCTAAAACTGATGCATAGTTCATACACCTTAGTATCGTATCTTGTAAAACGATATTTCTGTTTGTGGAGTTAACCGATGATCTAGCGCATAGGCAAGCTGTGAGTGTTGTTATTGGCAGAATAAGAGGGTTTTAAAAAAAAAAAAAAAAAAAGAAAGACATGATTTCAATGAAACCACTAGCTCTCCGTCTAGGGATAGTTCAGAGTCTACAATTAACTACTTCGCTCGTCCGAATACACGTCAGCTCACTTTGTTTTTTTAATTATCACCCAAAACAATACATCGGTGACCTTGTAAAAAAGAAAGCTGTCAAGCGCAAGGATGGAACAAACTGCAAGTGGCTGACCTACTGTGAGGAACAAAATGACAGATTTTGACCTGGCATTTGCTAAGCGTTCTGTAACAAATCTGATCACTGAAGTAATAAAAGACTGGAGAAATATTCATCAGAGAATCTAAGAGCACAAAGAGTGTCTTGCACAGAGCTTGTGCAGAAGCTTACTTTTTATAAGGCCAGCAACGCAGCTATCGAAAATGTACTGTTTCATAATCAAATGTCTGTACGGCGAGAACAAGTACGAAAGCAATGGCAAATATTGGAGCGGGCGACAGACATTGTGAAAGTGATAGGCAAGACGGACTCAGCTAGGAGAAACAAATCAGAGGCTGCGTACACTTTGAGGACATTTTTTCAGATCATTGCAATTTTTTGGAGTTTGTTCTACAAACAGCATGCATGACGTTTCTCTGCAAGAAAACATAAGTGATTTCATAGAAAAAAAGCAAGAAGTCGCATTCCTCGGGAGGAAAGGGCAGATGATCACATAACTTTGCTCTCTAAAACAGTTAATACTGTTATCGAAACAATTCGACAGCTTATTCAGGAGACTGTCGCAAGCGAGGTGAGGGAAGCTGGAATGTTCTCAGTGCAAATTGGCAACTCAAGACCTCACTTCAAAAGAGCAGTGCTCCGTTATCATTCAGTATGCAATAGATCGCATCCACGAGAAGCTCCTTGCGCTGGTAGATTCTGAATCTTCATCTAGGTAATACTTGTTTCAATTGCTGATGCGGGTTCTCAAGTCTTGCAAAATCGACATAAGAAAATGCACTGGCAACTCAACTGATGGAGCAGTAAATATGCAAGGACAATATAAAGGCTTCTCTGTGTGGCTACACCAAGACCAAATTCATGTCTGGTGCTAAGCACATGTACTAAATTTAGTACTGTCAGATACTACAAAAGTTGTGATTGCAGATCGGTTTGATGAATGACGTTGCAGTGTATATTCAGGAGTCATATCAAAATGCCAGTCAGGACACTCACCGTCGAAGACTCTATCATCGGCGAAACTCGCAGGTGGTCTAAAGATGCAGCACTGAAAAAAGGATTTGGATCATTTTCATTATCCAGACTCTGCTTTGTACGTTGACCTTATTGTCACATTGGAAAGGTTTCAAGAGAACCCGAGAACCAAACCTGACGTGCGTGTAAAGGGGAAAGCATATAGAATTGCTGCTTAAATACTAAACTCAAATTTTCCTGCACATATCTGAATGGACTTCATCGTTGTCAAAATACCTCCAAACTAGCGGAACGGGTATCTTAAAAGCTCATCACATGGTGTCTGGAACACAAGAGGATCTCAAAGTTTGAAAGAGATTTCGACGTTGTTAAGAAAAATGAAGATAATAAAGAGTGGGCAAATGACAAGCTGCAAGAAGTGGAAGATTGTGAACTTGAAGTATAGGCCGCTCTGCCTGAAAAAAGGTTAAGGTAAAAGAAAGCCATGGCAGGAGAGTCCGCTCATGATGAAGTCATATCTGATGCTATTACAGCCTATATAATTCAAGTCCACAACGTAATCCTCGACACAATCACTGAGAGCATGCATCGCTGTTTTCTCACCAGCGGAACACTCTGCCTACTTTGCTTGTCTGGACCCTAGGAACTTCTGACAAGAGAGATCATGGCCTTCAGACACTGGCATGGGAAGAATTAAGCAAAAGCATACTCAAATTTGATGAAAGAGCCACAATTGAAAATTTGCAGTGTGAATTAATGAGTCTAGCTTCACACTGGGACAAGCTGAAGGCATCAGCACTGGAAGAATACAGTCAGGGTGGCAAGAGAAACACCTGTGGAAGACCAGAAGAATAAGGAATGTAATGACATGGAAACAGAGCTGGTGAATAAGCAATGCTTGGCATGCAAGAACTGCGCTATTTTTTGCCATCAAATTCTACCGAGATACCATATTTTAATGGATGCCTATAATGTGATTCATTACGAACCGCCAGAGGAGCAGTGTTTCCAATGAGCATCTGGAGTCTTTCATGCTGATGGCAACAGAAAGAGATGTTCTTATGAGCCTTGATTTGGATGGAGTAAATGGACAGAGTTGCACAAAGCAGTAAATTCCTGTGAAGTCTGCTCATTCTAGCAGGTAAGATACAAGTATGTTTTTATTTGTGTGGCTTGTTGCTTATAGGGGTGTATACACAGTACTTGGCCTGGAGGTGTATATGTAAGGAGAACAACTGTATTTAGTTTATTAAGCTAAATAACGAAGCAGGCGTTAAACGTACATTACTTTGTTTCAGTAATGCCTTCATATAAATAAAATAACTCAAATAGGATGTATATAAATAAAAAGACAGGCGCATTCCTCTGGTGTGCATACTTCATGTTTTAACTATATACATATTTTTGTATTAAACATTATATGCCTATGCTTTTTTAAAAAAAAAAAAAAAAAAAGCGGTTTTGACATAAACAGACCTAGCACAGAAAAATAATTTGGCATAGAGCCCACAGCCTGAACGTGGACGGTGTGCTTTAAATGCCAGGGCTGTTTGGTTCTAGCCAGTCCCTGCCTACTTTGATGAGATTCTACCCATCTGAGTTTGTTGGAACTGGCCCCTTTACCCACTAACGATTTGCTCCAAGTAGCTAGTAGATAGTAACTGTAAATGTTGTGTAGTTTTTGACACCCTTCCAACTTACATTTATACATAAAATCCCTAATAAATCCATGGGGTAAGCTGTAACAAACTGCAACATGCTTGTGGCCATTTCTTCACTAAAGTTACTTTCACATCACTGTTCAGTAATACATGGATTTCAGTTGACCTGTGTGGAAATCAGTGTCTATTTAATTTATAACAGCAGCATGGTTCAGATTATAGGTCAGTTCAGACTGCCAGCATATGGATTGGAGAGAGCATACATATTTTAAACAAGGATCCACTATGACACCCAAATAATTCTTGTTGGTATTAAAAATGGCTTAAAATAAATAAGAAAACGGGGTATTAAACCTGTACCTTGTTTCTCTACTTTTTGTAAATCCATTTAGAGCAAGGGTGCCAAATCCTGTTCCTGGAGGGCCGGTGTCCCTCCTGGTTTTTGTTCCAACTGTGCACTAAATTGCTTAATTGGGCCAATTAAGCTTCTAATAAGTGCTTGATTGGTCCAGTGAAGTAATTTAGAGGACAGTTGGAACAAAAGCCAGGAGGACACCAGCCCTCCAGGACCAGGATTGGGCTCCCCTGATTTAGAGTAATGTAACCAGAGTGACTACAAGAGAGGAAGCTTAAATGATACCTCTCAGGGTGACACTAATGGAAGCATTAATAACTATTCATGGACCCATCTGTACTTTAGTGTATCAGTAATTACAGGAGGTGTCATTTTCACACTGTTGCGGACACAGACACGATACTATAATATATATTATACATATATATAAAACATTTTAAAATAAAGTTTCTTATTTGCCTGCTTTCTGGTAGAGTATGAACTCAAAGTTTGCACTCAGAGGTCACCTGTAATGAGTCATAAAAGGTCAACTAACATTCGTTAGTCAACCTAATGCATTTTACATGAATTATTAAAAAGCAACACATTACTCTGAAGTACTTTTGAGTGCTTGTACGGTTTTTTGTTTATTTCTTTAGTGAGCAACATGGCGCTGCTGTACTGGCTAGTCCGCGTTCGTAGATAGACGCTCCTCCTCGGTTCAATCCCACACTCACTTTGTTACACTCCGATACAGACTCGGTTCTCTTACCTCCTTTGCAGGGGGTCCTGTGCTGGCTGTGCTGGGCTCGGTAGCCCTCGATCACCTCCCACTCCCCGTTGTCGCGCTTGAGAGGGAATGACACGCTCAGTATGTGGTTGCAGGGCTTTATAATCTTGAGGATTCCCCGGACCCGGTGGCGCTTCTGCTGCACCGTTTCTTTAGTTTTGAGGTCTTCCACGAGTTTGTCCTCCACAATGCTGGCGCCGCGGTCGAAAAAACCTTCCACCATCTTGAAAAAGTTGGGGTCGTCTTCCTTCTGCCCCCCGACAGCCTCGCTGTAGTGGCGGACCCGCAGCAGGGACGCGGAGGCCGGCAGAGCGGAGTCAGCGCAACCCGAGGCCAAAGCGGAACCGGCTCCGCGGGAGGCAAGCTCGCCCAGATATCTGTACATGGTTATTATTGTTATTGAAAAAATGGAGACGAGGTATGCTGTCTTCACTGCTGTTAAAGCTCTAAAATTGTTATTATTTAAAGGGGTGGGGGTTATATAAATATATATATGTTTTTTTAAGTGCTACTGCGGTTGTTTAAAAAGAAAAGAAAAAATAACGCACAAGACATCTGCTCCTGTCGTTTCTGTGCCTGCCCCGTCCTGTCTGTCACTGACAGCCCGAATTCCATCCCCCTCGATTTAAACTGGAGACCGGCGGCTCGCTCCCAAACCCCGGTTGTCACGCGAAGCGGGAGGGCTGCGTCGGGAACGCGCTTTCTACGATTTGAAGAAGTACCGCAGCCAGCGGGCGCGCACGCTTTTCTTATTATCTTATTACAGCATAGTGTGTAGACCAAACACAAAAAGCATTATCAAAGATTATTGACCGGTTTGATAAATAGATGTGTGTATCACTGTGCTGTACTACAGTGCTGTGCTTTTACCATGGGATACTGCAGTATATTTGATCAGAGGAGCGGCTGGACTCGCCCGGGCAGGTCGAACTGGAGTTTTGTGGCAAAACACAGCACAATGACATAGTGACAGATTGACTAAGCTTTTGTTCTCTTGCAAAACGTGTGCAAAAAAGTTCATGGTTTTTTTTTTTTTTTTTTTTTTTTAAATCTTTTTAATTACATTTTTCACATGACCCAATGCTTCCAAAAGACGTTTCATTTTCCATTGTTCAGAATTCAGAATTTAGGTAGGGTTACATCTGTTATGTTTTGGGTCCGATGCAATTTCAAACAAATTTAAACAGCCTTAAATTTTTATTTGCAAAGGTTTTACTCTTTTATGCTCGTTTAGTCCAGGACCTGTGATAAAACTTATTTGACTGCCAACCTGGGAGCTCCTCATTTTGGAGTGTCTTTACCAGTGAGATGCTGTTGCAATACTGACCCTGAAAATTAGGCTCTGCATACAAATCTACTTAGATAAATGCCACGGGTCACAGTGACCCAGAACATCTTATTTGTATACATGACCTGTTCTAAAAAAAAATAAACATCTCAAAGGCTCTGTTTTCTGTATATAATTTCATAACCCCGATTTAAGAAAAGTCAAAATATTGTACAGAAAATAAAAATAAAAATAGCATTTAAGCCAATTGAAAGCTATAGTTGGGTCAAATAGACCCGAAACCTAATAGAAGGGTTAAATATGTTCTACTGTATGTTCATAGTACAGGTAATTTATAACGCTATTTTTGTAATAGGTAAGTATAAACCCTTTTTTAAAAAGTGAATTATTTTAAGAAAAATGTCGACCTTTCTAGTTGGAGGAAGTTCAGTTTTTGTTTGTTTGTGATAAACACTAAATAGATGTTATAAATAGTAATTGTATTCAGTATAACCGGTCAATCTCACATGTTTTTGAACAGTAGGAAACAGAGGGAATCGTCTCTCTCCAGACAGGAATCCCGCGCCCGAGACGAGACCGAATAAACTCGTCTATTGCAAATACAACGCTGCTGAAAAAAAGGGAGATGGATTCGCAATTTTACAGAAGACAAAAATGTTTGATATTGTCTTAATCGTAGTGTCGTACTTGAAATTGGCATTTTAAGATCGCAGATTTTTTATGTACCGTTATTTACCTTATATGTAATCTTATTCTTTATCTATCTATCTATCTATCTATATGGTGTATAATATATCTACAGTGATATGACTATATGTATATTTAAGTAATATATATATGTATATCTTTTTGCCTAAGATATTTCTACACAGTAATTTGTTTCCTATTTTATGCGGTGACACAGATTCACACGCACACGCATTTTTCCTCAAGGCGGCGTGCGCACGTGTGGTCTCCCTCGTGCTCGCGAAGGCGTGGAGGGGGCGTGTACCCAGCAATCGCACCAATCGGAACACGATTCTGGAAGGGTTTGTCTGGTTGGGTGGTTGGTTAAAAATTCGGAGCTGGATGAAGTGCAGCCAAGGGTGAAGTGCTGTTATGGTACTGTGGCAGACTGTAACCAGACACCAGGGAACTATATATTATATATATATATATATATATATATATATATCTCAAATAATAGAGGGGCTTTAGTGAGTTACAGGAAATAATTCCATCTACGGTTTCTGCGACCTAAATTACGAGAGCGAAGGTCGAGTCACAGAAACCCGAGGTGAAATTATTTTTCTGTAACCGAAGAGGCCCATCTGTTATTTTTATTTGTTTTTATAATAAATGGATACCCTTGAGACGCTAATATTAAAGATGACGAGGTTCAGCATTACAGTTGTTTTTTTTTTAAAGGATTGTTTCAGGGCTGTACATTCTGTGTCGTTATCCGTTGATCCAACATAGTATTATTTATAGGTATATATATAAATATATATATATATATATATATATATATAATATATATATATATATATAATCTATGAGCACCCTTCAATAGGTCTGAAAGTTATCCAGCTTGACACATTTCTTCTGCACAAAAGCTTGGTTGATTATTACTCTGGTTTGATTAATGTATTTAGTAAAAATGTATTCATTAAAAATCATTAATCATTAAAACAAAGGAGTTGTAAAATTGACAAAAGGCTCCAAGGCATTCGTTCAAGGACTATTGCCTCTGGGTCCTAATCAAAGGACCTGTTATATAGACCATGGCACTGTAAATCATGCATAGCTAAGCACAGTACAATCTCAGTGACAGCATAGTAATTATAGTTCTGATTTTCAACTCAATAAATCCTGATTGCTGCCACTGCCCCCCCTCCACCACTGCCCACCTGTCCAGCTTTAGCCAACATCAAAGCAGAAGCACTGTCAGGACATCCCAACCGTGGATAGGAAGGTAGGATCCTGTCTCCACAGAGCAGGTTTAATAAACAACCCCCCACCCATCTCAGTATTGGCTGGGTCTGTGGGAGTTTCCCTCTCCTCACTCCCCCAGATCAGCAATACTGATCAATAAAGAACAACAGCACCAGCTCAGCACACTGAAACTGCCTTCCTGCCTTTCAGCAGCCCAGACACCTACATTTTCTCCTTGCTTTCATAAGAACAACTAGGGAGGACTTGATTGAAGTCTATAAAATCTTAACAGGAGTTCACAAAATTCTAAAAAAAACCCTGTTCCCCTGCTCGTACCAAGGCTTGAAAATGACTCGAGCTGCACCCAGCTGTTTAGGTACACTATTGAAATAACTAAGTGGGTGCCCGGTCAATCTGGCTGAAACTGGCTCAAACTGCTCTGCGATGGGAGCCTTTTTCCCCTCTCTGAATCATTCTTGTTAGGCCAGTGTTCTTAAGAAAAACAGGTGTTGAGGGCTAAGTCTGTAGTTGGTTTGAATTATACTGTACATCTTCTCAAGATGTTCAAGCGCAGGGTGCTCTGGTAACTGTACATGCTGTTCCACAGAATGTGTGGGTCAGGAGGGATAGGGGTGATTGGGAGACATTTACATGGTGTCAAAGTACAACATAATTGTATGCCAAGCAGACAAAATGAACTCCTCTTTGTTTTGACTAAAGTTTTGTGTGCCTCGTTCTTATAATACAACCTCGAAACACCTCTGCGTTGATGCTGCCTTAACAACTTGGCTGTCAGAATATATACAAGGCCCTTTCTTTGTTTAAAAAATTCCAGGTTTTTCTAAAAGCTATGTCTGTGTTTACTTTCTTTCATCCAACATTCTGCACAGTTCATGCATATCAAAACACTGATTTACTGATCCCAGTTTTAAATTCAGTAGAAACAGTTATGTAAATAAAAAAATGAGTTTGAATGAACTTCACCGACTTTACACCATTTCAGGTATTACATGCTTATAATCCAATGATATTACCTCTAACCAAATGTTCTGACTGAAACAGCGTCGTTAAAGGTCTTCTTTTTGAAGACATTGGAAAAGACTTCCAGTCGAAATGTTTGTCACTAAATGTATTCAAGTTTCTGTTGGGACTGTGGATCTGTTTATTCTGAAGATAGCTTGCACACAATGGTTTACCCAACCACTTAGTCAGCTAACAGAGATCGCATTTTGAATTTGAACTTTTTTACAGAACTGCTCACTTCAGCAGTAGTTTCCTTGCTTACGCCTGAGACCTGCAGCCCGGTGAAGCTCAGTAAACCCAATCACGGTAACACACAGCCGCCGGGCAGGACCCGGGGTTCCCTATAACACTTGTGAAAAGCACAGTGAAAGCATGGTCAATTCTGGAAACTCCTCTCTTATAAAAACACCATGCATATTTAATGAACACAAACTCTGATAGAGATGATGAACTGTACATAAAACATCCACTTGAGCCATGGGCTTTTCTTTGACTTTGATCATATGGAAAGTGGTCTCTGAGTGTGGTGGTGAGGGACAGGCCTTGTGAAAGCTACAGCTCATACTATTCTTAAACATGGGGTTCCCTCTGTGTGTCTGTCTGTCTGTCTGTTCCCTTGGTAAAGTAACCATGCAGTGAGCCATATTCATAAAACAACAGCTTGCCAGTAAATGCATAGAGCTGCAGTGCTTTGACTTGTGAGTGTGTATGTGCTGGATTTTGGGTTCTCTGCAGTAAATGTGCCGATTTCTGTTTAGTTATTGTACCCTAGACCTCAGGACCGGACACTGATCAGTAACACTCAAAAAAATAGCAGCGGCTTTCCACATCTCCAAGTTCAAAAGGTCTTTTCAGCAGTTGAGAAAACACATAATTATTAACAGGACAAGGGGTGTGTGTGTTTGTCAGTAGGCATGTTTATAGTACTTACAGGGTCAAAAGTTAGGACAACCTGAAAAAAGCTACCTTATGAGGACATAATCCACGTCCCCATAGTGAACACAATTGTGTAAAGAACATTTTAGGCACGAGACACAACTTGTATTATTGCGTTACAACCCAATAGAATATAACTACTCTTATTCAGTATAGCACTCTTCATGCCTCTGTCATTCAAACTTTTTCCACCCTCTCTCCATCCCCCCGCTCTCTCCCCCTCCTTTCTCTCCTTGTTTTTCTACACAGCCCTGCTGCTAGCTGCCCCAGGTTTCTCTATGATGTATCTACGTGCGTGTGCAGTAATCAATCATGCTAGCATTTCAGCATTGCAGCGCCTCTTCTGATTGGTCGAGGGAGGAACAACACCCTCTGATGAGACTTGAGGGAGGGGAGCGGGGGTGGTGGTACACACTTGTAACTACTGTATTTTCCAAATAGCCCCTTTTTGAACATCAAATGCTTAGGCTGAGAATGGGGGAAGCACAGGGTAGGCTTGGCAGATTTACTGTGCAAGTCTATACCGGTGTCGGCTCTCCTTTTACAATTGCGTTTATTTTTTAAATTTAACAACAGCAATCACACGGGGTAGCAAGCATTAACAATGTATAAATAAACACATACCTTATAGCTGTGATACTATTCTGTCAATACATGCTAATGCAGATATTTGATCCAGCTTGCCGTGAAACAGCCAAACATTGAGAGATTCCTGGTTAGCTTTTCTATGTGTGCCTGTTTGAAAGGACAGCTTCACGAATCTCATCCAGCACTGCTTCACCGACCCTTCTAAAAGTCACCCATTGTATAAGCATTGTAAAGCACAGAAGGGTATGGTAAAGTATACAAAAAAAGATAAATGCATAGTGTAACCATGGGAAAACTTAAATTACTGTGCAAATGTACTGTGGTCAACTATTATCAACAATTATAGACAATACATCAAATTATGATTTTTCAGTTTTCATTATTCATGCCTGCCGTGTATGAGCCAATTAAAAATATAAATACATAAATCCACATGGTACCAGCCTCCACGTTTAATTTTTTAAACCTAAATACATCTAAATGAAATCTTTGGAAACTATGAGGAATTTCAACACCGAAAAGGAATGTAGGCCTGTTGTATTTGACCTTGCTGGTCTCTGTTGCAGTACTGTCTGTGTGAATCATTGCATTCTCTGACAATCTGGGCCTATTTACCCTCTGCTGGTGGCTGTGTGGTACTGCACTGGGTGTAGGCCCTACCCAAGCAGTTTTGAAAAATGCTGTTATTGTTGGCCTGCCTGTTAGAACAGGGTTTTCTAATCCTGCCCCTGGGGAACCCCTGTGCCTGCTGGTTTTCATTCCAGCTGAGTTCTCAATTACTTAATTGAACCCTTAATTGAACTCATAACAGGTGCATGAGGATCTGTAAATTGTAAACCAATCACAGTGAAGAGCTTTCAAAATTCCAGTACATCTGTGTTCAGACGTCATACCGTGCAGAGAATACCACACCTAATTCCAGTGTTCAAAAATCTAAACAAAAAAAACACATAGCTTTTGTAAAGTGGATCATCCTATTAACTTCACTCTCAGCTTTGCATCACTCTCCTCTCCCCCAAACTCCACAGGCTCCTGCACAATAAGACACACCCTACAAAAGAAGTATTAACTTCTGCATGAACACTTTGAAATCCTGCTCCTGACCGTGTACAGAACAGCACAGTGCAGCACAGTATAGAACAGCACAGCACAGCTCAGTACAGAACAGCACAGTGCAGCACAGAACAGTACAGAACAGCACAGTGCAGAACAGAACAGCACAGCTCAGTACAGAACAGAACAGCAGAGTGCAGCAATGTATAGAACAGCGCAGTACAGAACAGCACAGTGCAACACAGTACAGCACAATACAGAACAGCACAGCTCAGTACAGAACAGCACTGTACAGCACAGTAGAACAGCGCAGTGCAGAACAGCATAGCACAGCACCTGTCTGTGTTTGTATCTGACTATCTGTGTTTGTGTTTGTGTTTGTGTGACTATCTGACTGCCTGCCTGGGCTCTGTTTCCTGGAGTTCTGGAGCTGGTCCTTTCCGGAGCGCTGCGAGACAGTCCTGCAGTCTCTGCTCTCCCTCTGACACTCGGGAGGACCAGATTCATTACACAGAACCAACCCACACTGTGCAGCTTTCCCCTTAGCAAATTGTAATAAAGTGTGGTGAAAGAGTGGTTAGTCGTGGGTGAGCATTGTAAAGCACAAAGAGGTATAGTAAAGCATGTTAAAGAAGCATAACAAACCAGGGTGAATTACGAATTGAAGGAAATTTTGCAGGGTGTTCTGTAGCCCTGCCCCTTTTTTTTTTTTTTTTAAATGTACAATAAATACCACTGCCTCTCTCTGTGTGCCTGACTCCCTGTCCGCCTGCCTCTGTCTCTCTGTCTCCCTGTCTCTTTTACGCATCTCACTGCCACTTTCTTTGTCTCTCTGTCTGTTGCTGCCTCTGTCTCTGCCTGTCTGTCCACATCACTGCTCTGCAGTTCAGGGGTGGAACGTCCCACAATGCTCAGCTGCTGATGGATGGAGACATGCCCCTGCAGAGGACTGTGGGACTGGTGGCTGATAACATCACCTTTGTAGGATGCGGGAGGTGTTGCTCCGAGCTGGGAGTCGACAGCAACAGAATCTACTGGCTCTGCTACCCCTGCCTGCCACACACTGGAGTGAAGCGGTACTACAGGTTAGCAGCACAGCCTCACCCTTACATCACATCTCGGTATCAATGCTACAAGCCTAGCCTGGATGGGGTGGTTTGGCATTCATTTCCTTTGTGGTGTCAGGCTATCCCTTAGTGTGTGTGTCTCTGTCTCTCTCTGTCCCTCTGTGCATGTGTGGTAGGCCAGCAGTGATGACGGTGACAGGTAAGGACAGTGTAATCTCAGTAGAGGTTCCCCCCCATGCTTGTGGAGCAGATCTTCCTGAATAGTCCAAGAGAACAGCTCAGCATGCCAGCAGGTAAAACCCTGCCTCAGTGTGAGTGGACCAGTCTACAGTCCCTTAAACTCAATACGATTATATAATAAACACTGAAAATGAAAAGACCTGGAGTATAATGGACCCTATTATTGTCTTTACTGCAGTGATAATCTGAATCTGTCCCATGAGATCTCACAGCAGCGATCCTTTCAGCCACATCTTTAAAAAACATTTTAAAAGGAGGACAAATGCCTTTTCATTTTACAAAAAAACTAGCATTTAGCCTATTGCTCACAATGCCAACAATGTCAGCTGAGTTTTTTCCTAAGTGTATTTAGAATTTTTTATGTATTTGTCCAGTTCAGACTTCATTCTTCCGGTCTGAATTTCCTCATTCCATACAAACTACTCCCCCAGAAACTGAGCCTTCATTCCTGAGAGCGAGGCGTGGGGTGTGGATCGGATACATTTTGTGCTCATGAGTAAAATGTGTCCTCTCATTACTGTCCTGATGTGCCGTTGCAGACTTTCACAACGCGCAGCCACAAATTTGGAAATAACCTGAGTCCGAATTCTGGGAAGGAGTACAGTTGTTTGTATGACCCGTGAATTGTTTGAAGCCAAAATAATCATCTGGGTCTATCACTATTAATACTTGTCACTTTCAACGTTGTGCTTTCCATTGGAAACCAGCGTGTGACCAGATAACAACAAGGAGAGTCTCTTCTGTTAAACCACAGTCCTGCTCTGAGAGTGATGGGGGTGGGGAGTATACCAGCACTGATCTCTAAAAGCTGGACTTCCCAAACGGAAAATTCCCGGGGGAATTCTAGCCACTTTTCTTGTAAAACTTCACACACCCGTGTTTTAAATCAGTACTAGCACAACAAATCAAGGCCAGTCCACTCGGTTCATGAGAAAAACATGCCTGCTGTTTTATATTATAGTGACACATACAAACAGAAATGACGGTGTTTTTAAAATGGCTCTCTCAGGCTCTGACTGGTATATTCAGCAGGAAGTGTCCTTCCCCTTCTCTTATTCTCTCTGTGAGTGTATGACGCGTGTGTGTTCATCAGCATGTTACTGGGCGTGTGTCTTTGCTTGTAGGGACATTTTTTTTTAGATCATGAGGAATATCCATGCTTGGTGGGGTATGTCCTGTAAAAATACACAGCCATTAACCCCACAGGCCTGCCAGACTTCCCTCAACTGTATAACTGGTGTTGGTGGAATGTACACCGCTGAATATAATTCTTCTAGGAAATTGAGCTGCGTGTCTTCTAATGGACACTTCCCTGATGGAAATTCCAGCAGTGACCAGCGCTGGCAGATACTGTCAGAACTGGTGCTTTTACTGGTTTTCATGTACTCACACTGGATTAGGAGCCTAGTTAAATAGGTCCAAGAAAAAGAAAAAGAAACGTCAGTTAAAAATATCTACTGTGAAGTTCCAAAAACGAATGTGTTGTCTAGATTCCTAAATGAATACATTTTCTGTAAACCCTGTCAGTGACTGATCAACCAGCAGGATGCAAAATAGTAAAGTACAATACAACAGACTGTGCCTATCAAAAATAAAGCCTACAGGAAACACCACAATTACAGAAAGGCATTGTTAAAAAAAAAAAAAAAAAAAAAAAAAGTACTTAGCTGTTCTGTACTCTGCATTATTTAGTATTTACCACAATTTACTGCAGTATTGTACTGTAAAAAAATGCAATGTAACCGCTGTCATATGTTGAGTGTAAACATGAACTCGCTATCCATTCGGGTCAGGTATCAATACACCTCTATTCATTGACAGTTCCGGCAGTGGTTTAGTGGGCGGAGTACCAGGTAGTATGCGAATGACTGTTCCTGGGCAACCAATGAGATGCCGTGAATTTGACAAGTTGCGTTCTGCGGAATTCCCCTGCAGTCGGGGACTTTCCGCCTGTAGGAAAGCAGGCTGGGGTCGAGTTTGAAGTGTAGATTCAAAAATACTTAGCGGCGTTACACACTTTAACAAAAAATAAGCAAAAAATCAAGTTCCTATGGACTTCTGAAGCCAAGTGAGGAGCTTCAGTTTCTACCTTTCTTTTTTATTTTATTTTCTTTTTTTATTATTTTTGCATAAGCGAGCTTTCTGTGGGGACAGAGATTCAAAATTGCGTCGGAAATAAAGTAATAAAAAACGATTCTGCGTTTTACAAGAAATCCCTTGTGATACGGATTCACTGTAAGGTGAGTTTTGCAAAGATCCGATACTGTGGGTATCGAGGCTGCTTCGTTTAATTACATTACTTCTTGTCAGGTAATGAGTTGACGTTTAATGTATGGCCCAATTTAGCAACTTGTTAAGAAGTTAGTTACAAAACTGCATTCATATACTGTGCTGGACTGAGCCTGACTGTCATTTTAATTGTCAAAGTATGTTCATGTTGTCATTAATCTGGTACATATTCTAGTAAGACTCTGTACAGTAGACATCTTGAACCTAATGGTAATTAGTCTGTACCGTGAACCGTGACGCGAAATTAAAGTTCACCATTCTTTTCCTCTACTGAAAAGAAACGGGAAGCCAATAATAATAATAATAATAATAATAATAATAATAATAAAACATTTTCAACTTGAAGACTGTTCTGTTTTGTTGCTGCTATGTCAGCGAGTATATCCCAGTCCTGTCTTATTATTATTATTATTATTATTATTATTATTATTATTATTATTATTATTATTATTATTAAGTAAGCGACATTCAAGCCTGCTGAATCAAAAACAAAACAAACCAATTTGAAACTGGCCAGCAGGGGGAGTGGTCCAGTGTGTGTGTTCTGATTAGAGCTGACAATGCGAGCGTAAACACAGTAATACCTGGCAGAGCAGCAGCCAAACAAAACTAACGTTTTTCAAAAAACAAACCAATCTGCTTGATTTCGGAAAATGACGCCGTGAAGCTGCTCTTGAGTAAATCGAAGCTGATGTCCTGTATCGTCAATTTTTTAAATCAATGAGCTCCGGCCCTTTTAATGTCCTCTGCACGTTGCTGGTGGTGACCCTGGATCAACGAAGCTAAACTAATCCAGTCAACTAAGTGAAACAAGTCCAGGAAATGCGTCTGCTAGGTGGGCAGGAAGCAGTCAGCACAGGCACAGTTACTAGGGTCCTCATTGCAGCCTTCCGCAGACCAGTGTGTGCAGTACACAGTGGAGCATTGAAAGCATGCTAAAGCATAGGCAAGATCACTGCAAACTGCAGTCAAATATCATAACATGTTTGACCAGTACAGTAACAGTGTACTTGTGTCCACAGCTTATTTCTGTAACATTGTACTGGGAACTTGGCTTTCGGACAACCTGGTTCTATGAAAAGAATAGCCTTTTGTCTGAGATTTCATGATGGCCTCCATGAATAACACAAATGAGTTTAGTGTAGTTACTGTAAGTGTGTGAGAACAGGACAAGCTGGCAACAAATGATCTGTGTTATTAATAAAAGATTTTTACTTTTTTTGTTACAGAGCCATTTTTATGTTCAATATATAGATAATAAACAGGGACATAACCTCATTCCTTGTTAGGAAGGGTTTGTTTTTATAAGCATTATTAACATACCCACACACATTCTGACATGGACACGCGCCTCGTCTTCTTCAGGGGGAATACAGCAGGGTGTTTGGAAGTGACAGGGCCGTTCCAGCTTGAATAAACAAGCACTGTACTAGAGATGACTTTTACAGGTCCGCGCGCTGCTTGAGATCATTGGCATTGTTACAGAAACTCAGAAACAGAAATCTTGTTTTTGTTTTGTAAGCAGTTCTGAAAAGGACAGGAAAATTGGGCTACCTAGTCTAGACTAATCGTTATTACCTACTCTATCAATGTCTTGTTATTAGTATTAGTAGTAGTTTTTTATTATTACTTGGCTGTATTGTGAGAAGAAAGGTAGCCTAGACATTTCATTCAAACAGTGTACAATCCACCACTCTTTCAACTGCAAACATCTCAAACTGTATGAGATGCAGACCTCATATTGGCAGTCTTATCAGAGTTCCTCTGGCAAAATCTAATCTACCCTTCACTCTGCCCTATGAGCCTGTCTGAGCGGAGGGACAGGGAGGGAGGCCCTAGTGTTAGAGTAGAGGAACTGGGAAGCAGTGTGGCCTGGTGTTTAGAGCAGAGGGACTGTGAGAAAGAGAGGGACAGGGGAGGAGGGTGGGCACAGTGTGGTCTAGTGATTAGAGCTGAGAGACTGGGAGGGAGGGATGCCAAATGCTGAGAGCAGATGAACAAGGACATCCTAGAGTTTTGCACATGTGTTTTTTTGCGGGTAAATGAAAATGTTCACCTCTTGCAAGTTGAGAAAATCAAACACAGTCTCAAGTGAAGTCATTGAAAGTTTTAGGGGTTGGTATTTATTTTATTAATTAATTATTTTTCTAAAGGCTGTGTAAACCCAGTCTGCCTGAAAATAACATTCTCTTCAGGAATTAGATTTTTCCATTTTCCGTGAGAGTCGGTGGCCCCATTTTTAGTTAGCTTTTTTTATTATTATTATTTTTTTTGCATCAGGAAAATCCTGAAAAAAATTGCCTCTGTTTCTCTAATGACTCGGACCTTCGCAGTAAAGGCGCACGTCCTTTAATAAGATCTGATAAGATCTCCCCAGAGTCGCCTCCACACTCATCTTTGAAGAGCTTAGCGGTGCTGTTGTGTATCTATCAGAGACCATACAGGCTTGCTGGAGCACTGTGGTTGCACTGTGGGATTCAAGAAAAACAAAACTCTTGGTATTAAACTCAGGTTTAAACCAAAAAAAAAAATGATTGCCATTTGCACGCACGTTTTTTAGTTTTAAGTTGAAATTCCCCATTCCAATAACCGCATACTGCTGTAATGCACTCTTTTTCCACTGTGAAAGCAGTCACCAGGTCCACTCAGTGCAAAAAGAAACAAAGTCGAAATGCTTGTCACCAAATTTATTAAGCTAGGGATGATATTTTTTTAATTCAAAACATTTGATACATTATGTATATTTTTACATTAAACTTGTATCATGAGTTGTTCCATAAATAAATATGTGACGTCTGACTTGATACCGATGCCCGTCATGGCACAGACTTACTGGAAAGCAAGTGCAACAGGATGTGTGTGTGTGTGTGTGCTGGTTCACGGGACAGAAGAGTCATCTCTGACTTTTAAATTTCTCTGAAGAGGCCATCACGGTGTCACTTATCAATCAGCGAGAATAGGGGAAGAAAAAGCCATTAAAATCAGGAGTTTGATTCATCTGACAAAAACTACAGTAGAGGAAATTGTCTGGCAGGCTCTTCGGGGAGATTTTCTGTTTCCTAGAAGTAAAATATACAGAATTGGTGAGTGAGGTATAGAGAGGGCTAGAAATAGATACCAGTCACTCTGTCTCTTTGTGTGAGAGACTGGGGGCAAAATATAACTGCTCAGATTTCAACAGCAGCAGGGTGAGGCCTGATCAGTACTTCTGGGACAGGATTTGTGTGTGGCAGGGAAACTAGTAATTTGATGCAGGGGGACTCACTCTTGTTGCGTTTCCCGATATGGGGGAGCCCCTGTGGTTTAGGGAGAAGCTCAGAAGCTAGAAGGAGCTCTGAGTCACCTGTAGTGAAACTCCTGGCCCTGTTGTCTTAACAAACTGAACTGCTCTTTGGAAATTCCATCAGCCAGTCTGCTGGGGAGTGCCACCAATCTCATTCCCACTAACCCTTAGAAAAGATGAAGTAAAATCATAGCAAAGTGCAATAAAGCACAGTGCAAGCATGGTAAAGCATTGCAAAGTGTTGGAAAGCATAGGGAGGTATGGTAAGGCATAAAGAACATGGAAAACCATGGTAAATGCATACCATGTGAAAAGCATGGGGGAAAACTGCAACATTACTGTGCAAATTTACTGGGGTAAACCTTTATAAGGGTTGCTATAGAAATCAATAACTACTGATCACTGCTATAGAAATCAACAATATTATTGATGTTGTTTTCAATATTAAGCATCATGTAGGAACATGTATTTCGATGCTGAGATAATGGGTATGATGTTGCAATCGTTTCCCCTTAGCAGAAGCATAGCAAAGTATAATAAAGCCCAGTGAAAGCATGATAAAGAATAGGTGAAAGTGGAGAGAACGGTTCTCCTGTGGTCCCATGTTCTAGGCTCTGACTGTTCCTCCTCGCAGGTGTGAGAGGAACTCGTCTCTATTGTAAATGAAAACAATTCAGAAACATTCCAGGACATCCGGACTCATCAGTGCTCTTCAGTCACGGACTCTGGGGAAGCCAGTGCACCTGCCAAGTTATCATAACACTACAGTTAAAGAGAACATTTAAATAACAGGCAGATGAATTAAAACTGCTCCAAAAATGTAAGTAGCCTCCCCTGAAATGAGGACAATGACACCTAATGGGTTTTTTGTATTATTTTTTTTAAAGACTGTTTGAAGAGCGTTTACAAACATTCATTTAGGTTAAACTGCTTCTTTTATAATTAAATAAACTTCTGTATTTCCCACTAACATTGTTATGTGACACAACCAAGTGACTAGCTGGAAAAGAAAACAGGCAAGTTGAGAGCTCAGCTTTGAGTTTGTTTTGCAAGGAAGACTGGGAAGTGCTCACTGCAATAGACTTATTGATAATTTCGAATCTGAAAATGGTTTAGAATCAGATAGCGATTGCTTTCTTGGTCTGTTGTGTCTTTTTTGTCTGGCCTCTAGTCTTTAAACAAACTCAGTGCCTTGGTTTGAGTGACAGCCCCAGGGCTGCAGTGAGACGGGCTGTGTGACATCACAGTGCTCAGACTCGGGATTCTGGGGGCTTTCCTCTCTCGATCTGTTTCCTGGCAGGCAGTGAAAAAAACACAGAGCCACTGAGAAAGAGAGAGAGATAAAGAGAAATATGAAAGTGAAACTATCAAAAAGACTCAACACAAAAAAAGCAATCTGTAATCTCTGTGAGGGAGAGAGGAGTGAGCATGTCAGGAAAGGTCTCAGCAGGTACTGTAGAAGTTAAGGTGTGTTGTTGTAAACTCCTAGTAAAATCAGGAATGGATCAGACTTATTTCCCTCTCTGTATCGGTGTGCTTGCTTTTACCCCAACTTTGTGGGAATCAATGCAGGAGCCTCATGAGCACCAGAAAAGAGTGTGTGTGCATGCGTGTGTGTGTGCGTGCATGTGCAAAAGCCTTGCTTGAATTCTGCTAGTAGACAAAATCACAATGCGAGTGTCAGGTCACTATATAGATTTCTATATCACTAATCGGTACTAATTCATTTATTTTTCCCTTTTCACAGAATGGACGATCTAATGATAGATGGCGATGTAAGTTATTAAAAAAAAAAATTTATCCTTGAACAAGCTTTGTGAATTGGACCTGAAATGTAAACAAGCATTTGCCAGATAGTGATAAGTTAATGAGGAATAAATGCCATTGATTGATCTACCATACAGAATCTCATTATCTAAAACTAATAAACAAGAAATACATCAGTTCATGCCCCTTCTTGTGTTAAGAGCGAATCTGATAATACTGTTGCAGGCAATTCAACAGCAACATAAAACATTCAATATTAAAATATTGGCAAACTTCTTAGTCATTGAAGCAGGTATAGTAGAAGCTATGAGATACAACAGAGTGTAAACATATAAATGAAATGAAAATAAAATGCTGCTTAGTAAATACATTTTACAAGTCATGCACGGATGAACTAATAGAAATGTGTTAAGTAGGTGAAATTATTTGATTATTCAGTTGTTATTCTCCCTCTCTTTCTCAGCAGCTGGCTTATGAAGATTTATCCTCATATCATTTTTTACCACCAATCTCAAGCATACACGTCAAAGCAGAGCCGTACCTGGAGACAGGTGAGCTCTGGTATTGAGCAATAAAGCGCTAAATAAATAAATGATACACCTCAGTTCATTTTACAAAAACTGGAACCAAGTCTAGTGATAGCAATCCAAGTTAATCATTCTTACTGTGGCTTAAATACTGATTTTGCAGCCTTACTACAGTTTGCTTCTCAATGAATTTATTACCTGATGTGTCACCTTTTCAGATGCATTTAAAAATGTCATTTTGTGAAGGTGGACATTTTATTAAGAATAAAGCAATCTTTTTGCCATGTGGATTTTATAATTATGTTTTAAAATCCAGGGTCCATGGGGAGAAAACAGCTGCATTGAATCTGCTTCGTTTTTTCTTTAAATTTCTTCTCTCCCCACAGCTAACGGTCCCTACCTTGCAATAATCGAAGAGCCAAAACAGGTAAGAAGAGATTTCTTTCCTTTTATTTAATAGAGATGGAACTACCTGCAAGCAGAACGCTCTCTGTATCCTGTTATAGGACCAGAGATACACACTTGTTTCTTTTGTAACTGCACATCCTTATGAACGTTTGCCCGGATCATTTTGTAGTTTTCCCCCATGCTTTTCACATGGTTTGCATTTCCATTGTTTTCCTTGCTTTGCCCCTGGTGAAAGGCAAAACCTATATGTTCTTAAAAATGCGTTCCTATGCTTCCCCGTGCTTTCACTGTGCTTTGTTACACTTGATTTTACTGTGGGAATTTGTAATGTTTATTGCTTTGAAGTTCACAACTTTTTTTCAGGTTGTTTTTTTGTAGTAATTTCAGTGTTGTTTTTGTTGTGCAGAGAGGATTTCGTTTTCGTTACGAGTGCGAGGGTCCCTCTCATGGAGGGCTGCCCGGGGCGTCCAGTGAAAAGAACAAGAAAACCTACCCCACTGTAAAGGTGAGTGGTAAATCAAAGCTCTTGATTGCTACACCGTACCCAACATCTCAGCATCTAAATACATGTCCTACCTGCTGCCTCATGTGGAAACCAATGTCAAAAATATAACCCATTTCTGTAACAGGGATGAACGTTATTAATTTATTCAAAACTGATCAGTGATTAGTAGTTATTGATTACTGTAGCAGCCTTGTTCTCTTCTCTGTGATGTTCCTCTTGTCCGTGATATTCTCTTGTTCTTGTGTTCTCTCGTCCGTGTGGTTTTGAGTTGTCTCATCCGTGATCTTCACTCGTTCTTGTGTTCTCTTGTCCATGACGTTCTTGTCTTCTCGGTCTTGTGTTCTCTTGTTGGTGACGTTCTCTCGTTCTTGTGTTCTCTTGTCGATGACGTTCTTGTCTTCTCTCGCTCTTGTGTTCTCTTGTCCGTGATGTTCTCTCATTCTTCTGTTCTCTTGTCTGTGATGTTCTTGAGTTCTTTCACCCATGACGTTCTCTCATTCTTGTGTTGTCTTGTCAGTGACTTTCTCTCATTCTTGTGTTCTTTTGTCCATGATGTTCTCTCGTTCCTCATCCTGTGTGTTTGCAGATCTATAACCACGTGGGCTATGCCAGGGTGGAGGTGCAGCTGGTGACGCACTCGGACCCGCCCCGCGTCCATGCGCACAGCCTGGTGGGGAAGCAGTGCAGTGAACACGGGGTGTGCAGCGTTAACGTGGGGCCCAACGATCTCACTGCACAGTGCGTATACCTGACTGTCTCTGTGACTGCGTGACTGTGAGTGTGTGTGTCTTTATAAGTCTGTGTGTCTGAAACTGTCTGCCTGTGCATCTGTCTGTCAGTCTGTATATGTGAGTCTGTGTGTGTGTGTGTTTGCACCTCTTTATCATTGTGGGGGTCTACTGTACCTACCTGCCTGGTGTGTCTGCTGGGGCTGTGTGTTGTTTAGCATGGTAATGTGGGGGTATTAACCAGCCTGCCCTGTACATGTCATGTCCAGGTTCAATAACCTGGGTATCCTGCACGTCACAAAGAAGGGAGTGAATGAAGTGCTGACCAAGAGGCTGAAGGCGGAGAGGATGAGACAGAGAGGGGACAATGCGGTCATCACTGGTAAGAGCCTGAAATGAACCCTCCATGCCGCTCCAGTGTGCTGGCCATGCGCCTCAGTTTTAACACACTAGCGCATTAACTAAGCAAATGTGTTCCGTTGTTTGTTTGTGGTCAGGTAAGGTATTTATAAACTTTTAAAAAGCACTTTAAACTAAGGGTAGAGAGTTAGAGCAGGAGTTTGTTGTGTGTTGATTCTTTGTTGTGTAGTGTAGTTGTTGCTGAGTTGTGTGTTGATCCCGTGTTGTTGTGCTGTCCTCTCTCAGAGCAGGAGGAGCAGGAGATAGCGGAAGAGGCTCGGGAGCTGGGCAAGGTGACGGACCTGAACGTGGTGAGGTTAAAGTTCATGGCGTACCTGCAGGACAGCAACGGGGGATTCACCCTCGCCCTGAAACCCGTCATCTCCCAGCCCATCTACGATAGCAGTGAGTACAGTCCAATACACAGCTCACAGTTCCCTGTCTGTCTGTCTGTTTGTCTGTCTGTATCCCAGCCCATCTACGATAGCAGTGAGTACACCCAATACACAGCTCACCGTTCTGTCTGTCTGTCTGTCTGTTTGTCTCTTTGTATCCCAGCCCATCTATGATAGCAGTGAGTACACCCAATACTCAGCTCACAGTTCTGTCTGTCTGTCTCAGTCAGTCGCTGTGATTCTCCTCTGCCTGCACAGTAATGTATGTGTGTTGTGATTTCTTCTCTCAGAGTCTCCCAACGCGTCGAACCTGAAGATCTCTCGCATGGACAAGACGTCGGGCTCAGCGACGGGAGGGGACGAGATCTTCCTGCTCTGTGACAAAGTGCAGAAAGGTGAAAGAGAGACTCCCTCCACCCACAGGCTGGCAAAACAGCTCCATGAATCAGCCTGTCCTGTGCTGTGCAGATCTCACATGCAACACCTTGAAATAAACAGTTTTGAAAGGGCTAGATTCCCAAAGCTATTTACTCCAAGTTATCATTAGCAAGTGTTTTTGCTTTCAGGTAGTAAAAAAAAAAAAAAAAAAAAAAACGTGCCTGATAAAGTAACCAAATCAGAAAGAAACATCTAATTAAGAACTAATTGAGGTGTTTGCTTTAACACCCCCTCTGTCTCTCTGCAGATGATATCGAGGTGCGCTTCTATGAGGATGATGACAATGGCTGGGAGGCGTACGGTGACTTCGCACCCACAGACGTGCACAAGCAGGTGAGCAAGATACTGATACAAGCCATCTGATGCAAAGGAATTTCCACTGGCTTTACTAAACTTTCCTATAGTAAAAGCATAGTGAAGTGTAATAAAGCATAGTGAAAGCATGGTAAAGCATGGGTAAGTAAACAATGGCACATGCATAGTATAACCGTGGGGAAAGCATGGGGGGGGGGGGGGGGACGACGACACACACGACTGTAAAAATGACCTTGCCAACCAAAATCACAACATACAGTAGCTCATTGTAGTTCACCAAAATGGTTCTTGAATGAAGAATGAGTGTGTTTTATAGTTGGTATAGATACACACTCTCCCAGTCTCATTTCATTTTGTTGTCTTTTAACAAAATGGTCCACCATTTGATCTTACTATGCATCATACAAGCTGCCCATCTGGACAGTCACATGTGTCGTGATGCCTATCGTATTTGGACCTACGTATCGTCAGATGAGTGTCTGGTTGCACCCCTGTCCCTCGCTGACTCTGCACCCCTGTGCCTGTCTCCCTTGCTGCAGTACGCCATCGTGTTCAAAACCCCTCCCTACAGGAGGAATCAGATCGATCGCCCCGTCACCGTGTTCCTACAGCTAAAACGCAAGAAGGGGGGTGACGCCAGCGAGCCCAAGCAGTTTACATACCACCCCCAGATACAAGGTGAGAGGAGGGGGGGTGGAGTGGAGAGGGTTAGAGAGAGGGAGGGGAGGGGAGGGTCCAGTTGTATTCAGTGTCTGCGTTGATTGGTTAATCTGCAGGTATCTGTGTTTCAACATATTGACCGCTCTCTCTCTCCTTCTCCCTCTTCCTCTTTCAGACAAGGAGGAGGTTCAGAGGAAGAAGATGAAGCCCCTCCCTCACTACCAGGACCACTACGGGCGAGGCGGGGCTGGGGGTCCGCCAGGGGGCTTCGGAGCAGGGGGGGCAGGAGGAGGTGAGTACCCCTCAAGGAGCAGGTTAGCCCTGGGGGGGCTGCTGTCTCGAGATCCAACAATCAATCCATTAATCGAGTATTGATCAACATGACTGTCATATTGCCTGCCTCATTGATCGATTTATCAGTGCCTTGTTTGAAGCGTAGCTGCTCAGTAACACATGCTTTCCTTGTACGTTTGTAGGCTAAAGTCTTCTTGGCTTGTAAGGATTTGAAATAGCTCCCTTGCGTTTTAAGTTCTGGCAGTGGGGCATTCAGTCAGTATATTGATTTTTATTTTTATTTCATCCCTGCCTCCAGGCGGTGGTTTTTTCCCCTTTCCCCATTCAGTGAACTCCAGCTTCTCTTACAACCCCATGGGGGGGGGCTACCAAGGGGGCACCCAGATGCCTGGAGCAGCGCAGCGACAGGCCTCCCCTGCTAGCAGTGGGGCCCCTCAAGGGGGGCTGTCCCCACAGCAGCAGCTCATACAGATTGGTAAGGCCAGGGGGGTTCACAGGGTAACAAAGCAGATTAGTCAAGTCAGTATCACAGTTGTTGTTGGTTCTGTTTCTGCTAGGGAAAGTCAAGTGAACAGGTTTTTTTTTAAAACATCTGCTTGATTTTGTGTTGCAACTTTTGTCTGAGATTTTCCTCTTCCTGTTTAATATCTCTGTATCCCTGTGTGTGTGTGTGTGTGTGTGTTGTGTGTGTGTGGTGTTGTTTGATTTATAATAACGCTGTGACTGTGTTGTGTCTTGTCTGCCCCTGCTGTAACCCTGTGACTCTGGTGTGTGTTGCAGCCTCGCTCCTCCAGTCCAAGGCCACACTGACGGCCAGACGCACGGCCCGCGCCCTGCTCGATTACGCCAGCACGGGAGACGCACGCATGCTGTTGGCTGTGCAGAGACAGCTGTGCGGGGTGCAGGACGAGAACGGGGACACGTGAGTGAGGGGAGGGGAGGGAGGAGTGAAACGAGGAATAAAAGAATACATGAAGGAAATAATGAAAGAGTGAACAAAGGCATGAAATAGTGAAAGGAGGAATGAATAAATGAAAGAAAGAATATATGAAGAATGGAATGAATGAGTGACTAAATGAAAAGAGTGAATGAAAGAATGGCCTAATTCAGAGTGTAATGTGTTGCTGTGTCCCCGCAGCCCTCTGCATCTAGCCATCATTCACCAGCAGGCCAGCGTGGTGGAGAAGCTGGTGCAGGTCATCGTGAGCATCCCAGACCAGAGGATCCTGAACCAGAGCAACCACCTGAGACAGGTAATAAACCTGCAATGCAACAACAATACACCTCAGGCAGGTAATACACCTGCAATGCACCAACAGTACAATTGAGACAGGTAATACACAGGCAGTACACCAACAATACACCTGAGACGGGTAATACGCCTACAGTGAACCAACAGTACACCTGAGACAGGTAATACACAGGCAATACACCAACAATACACCTGAGACAGGTAATACACCTACAATAAACCAACAGTACACCTGAGACAGGTAATACACAGGCAATACACCAACAATACACCTGAGACAGGTAATACACCTGCAGTGCATCAACAATACACTAGAGACAGATAATACATAGGCAATACACCTGAGACATGTAATACACCTACAATAAACCAACAATACACCTGAGAGAGGTAATACACCTACAATAAACCAACAGTACACCTGAGACAGGTAATACACAGGCAATACACCAACAATACACCTGAGACAGGTAATACACCTACAATAAACCAACAGCACACCTGAGACAGGTAATACACCTACAATAAACCAACAATACACCTGAGACAGGTAATACACCTACAATAAACCAACAATACACCTGAGACAGGTAATACACCTACAATAAACCAACAATACACCTGAGACAGGTAATACACCTACAATAAACCAACAATACACCTGAGACAGGTAATACACCTACAATAAACCAACAATACACCTGAGACAGGTAATACACCTACAATAAACCAACAGTACACCTGAGACAGGTAATACACCTACAATAAACCAACAGTACACCTGAGACAGGTAATACACAGGCAATACACCAACAATACACCTGAGACAGGTAATACACCTACAATAAACCAACAATACACCTGAGACAGGTAATACACCTGCAGTTCACCAACAATACACCCGAGACAGGTTATACACAGGCAATACACCTGAGACAGTTAACACATCTGTAATATAGTGGCTGGTAACAAACCAGCAATGTAGCAATACACAATACAATACATGTGATACGATACAATACATGTGATACATCAATCAGTGCACCTGTTGGGGCTCTGCTACATAACTACTATCCTTTTTTTTTTTTTTTTTCACCAGACTCCTTTGCACCTGGCTGTCATCACAAAGCAGTACAAGATCGTGGACTTCCTTTTGAAGGCAGGGGCTGACCCCACCCCCTTGGATCGCTATGGCAACTCGGTGCTGCACCTGGCCACGCCTACCAGTGACGAGCACATGCTGCGGATACTGCTGAGTCACCTGAAACCACACAGCCGCTACCTGCTCAACACACCTGACTACAATGGTGAGCTTATCTGACTAACACAACGGGAAGACTGGGGGTCTGAGAGCCAGCTACTTCAATACAGTCAGAACTCAGTACTGTACTGGGGATCTGAGAGCCAGCTAATTCCTCTTTGTCTCCCATTTCTCTCAGATCTAACCCCCCTCTCTCTGCCCTCTCTGTCAGGTCTCTACCCCCTTCACCTCGCGGTGCAAAGGTCCGGTGAGCAGTGCTTGCGAATGCTTGTTGATGCCGGCGCGGAGGTGAATGCAGTGGAGAGGAAGAGTGGCTGTACTGCCCTGCACCTGGCTGTGCAGCAGGACCTCTTCGCTGTGGCCTGCCTACTCATCACAGAGGTGTGTGTGTGTGTGTGTGTGTGTGGCTGTTTGTGTGGCTGACCGTCTGTCTGTGTATCTGTGTGTGTTCTGTCTGTATATGTGTGTGTATGTGACTCTCTTTATGTGTCTTTGTTCCTAACTGTTTGTGTGTGTGCATTGCCTGTTTTCTGACCGTCTTTGTCTGTGCGTGACAGTGCTGTACAGTGCACTGATCTCCCTCTAACTCG
Organism: Polyodon spathula; assembly: GCF_017654505.1. Taxonomy (NCBI): domain Eukaryota; kingdom Metazoa; phylum Chordata; class Actinopteri; order Acipenseriformes; family Polyodontidae; genus Polyodon; species Polyodon spathula. The sequence continues at coordinate 7,549,339 of NC_054546.1, read as the reverse complement.
CTGCTCTCCCCAGTTGAACGCTGATGTGAATGTCTGCTCGTTTGGTGGGAACACCCCCCTGCACCTGGCTGCCAGTCAGGGCTCCCCAGTGCTGTGCTCCATGCTCATCGCAGCAGGTCAGTTCAGTATCACACTGTATCACACTCCCCTGCAGCTCGCCTCTACACAGTAGGCTCATCTCCTATTAGTAAACCTGCAGATTCAGCCGCGACTATTTCATGCTATGTTCAGTTCAAAGTAGATTTAACCGGGGCCTGATTGTTCAATCTCCTCCCTTATAAAAGATTCTCATAGTAAAAGCATAACAGTGTAATAAATAGGGGTGTAACAATCGATTATTGATCACCTATCCTTAAATTTCCCAAGCTTTAATTACATATTGGTGAATCGATGCATCAAGTTAGAACCCAGTTTGAAGTCTCCTGTTGTCGGTTAGCATTAAAACCTTGAGTGTGTGCGAGTGCTCTTCTTTTAGTGCTAGTACAGTAGATTAGCGCGTTGCTAGGATACACACTTTAGGCCTCTACATTCGCCGTGGCCAGGCCAAATCCGAAGCAGGCCTATTGTACTCACGTTTTGTTGATTTAAAAATGAAGGCAATACGTTTTTTTTTTTTTTTTTTAATTAAATCTACCGATTTACCTTATTTTGTTTCAAAGCATGTTGTTTTTGGATTATATGGCAACATTATATGAAAAGAAGCTGAATTTAGTACGATAGTTAAATTAGTCAGGATCTGTGAGATTAATTCAAATGTTTTGCTTTTGGACATAAAATGCTAACAGTAATGAACAACCATAGTTCAGATAGAAATGACTTCTGTTAAAATATAGTATTTTTTTTTTATTATTAGTACAGTGCTAAAGGGGCATCTGATGTGGACGCCGGCATATTCTTTGTAGTTGTTAAAAACTCAAGTCCTTTGTATTTCTTTTTTTATAATCGGAAGTGTTCTAATTTGAATATAAGTTGTGCCTTTTTGTTTAATTATTATGCACAAGAGTGTTTTGAGTTATTGGATCTTCTGTTAAAAAAACGCGTGTTTTGAAAAATAAAACGTCAATGCATCGATTATCATTGATAAATGTCTATACGATAAACAAATAAGATATTAGTGTGCCGATAGCACCACTAGTAATAAAGCACAGTTAAACCCAACTGGGTCCAGGACTAATGTGGATTTCTAACCTTGGTGTAAGTGCAAAAAAACAAACTTTGCTTTCCCCCTGCAGGTGCTGAGAGGTTGGTGGAGAATGATGAGCCAGTCTACATGTCCTCTGCATCCTCATCTGAGGAAGAGAGGGAGGAGACACAGGAGGAGGAGAGCAGGGGGAGAAAGAGGGCAGAGCCAGCAGAGACCCACACTGCACGTCTGCACAGCCTGGCCTCCAACCCCCGCAAGAGACCCCCCACGCGAGGACACACCCCCCTAGACCTGGCCAAGAACCAGAAAGTGCAGGACATCCTGGAGGGGAAGTCCAGACGACCAGGGAAGACCCCTGCCAAGCCGAAGACCGGTACGCACTCTTCATACCCCTCTCTACCACTCTGTACCCCCTTTATTAACCCTGTGTCTCTACAGACATTCTCTCTCCTGTCTGTACCCCTCTTTACCACTCTGTACCCCCTGTAACTCCTTTTATTAACCTTGTGTCTCTGCAGGCATTCTCTCTCCCCTCTGTACCTCTATTTACCACTCTGCACCCCTCTGTTCGCTCCCTTGTAAATCTGTTTCTCTGCAGACACCCCTCCCCTGTCTAACCTTATGTATCCCCCCATATTAACCATAACTTTTTATCTCTCTCACTCCCCCCCTCCCCCTGCAGGCACTCTCTCCTCCCTTATTAACCCTCTTTCTCTCTCTCAGCCCCCCATGCAGGTGCTGTCTGCCCCCTGGACAGTGACACCCTGGCCCGGCTCAGCACTGCCCTGAGTGCGGGGGAGGTTCAGTGGAAGCAGCTGGCAGAGAAGCTGGGCATGAGGACCCTGGCAGACCTGTATGAGGAATGCCCTTCCCCTTGCCACAGCCTGCTGCAGGGCTACCAGGTAAAACCACACAGCCCCAAACCAGATCCCACAACTCCAACTGGGAAAGTTGGAAACTCACAACTAGCACTGTTAAACACGCCATAGTACTGAATTTAGAAACACGAAAATAAATAAATTCAATGACAATAGTTTCATCTTCCAGTGAAACGCTTGTCATGAGTAAATACAGCTAGGAACTCACACTACCGCTTCTCCTTGTTTAGTAATATTATTGAAATGGCAGTGCCATTTTTTTTATAATAGCAATAACACACTCCAGGTTGTTCACAATCTACAGGCCTGGATGAATAACTCCCCTAGGCATGCGGATATTGGACTGCCTTTGAATACCCTGCCATGTGTTATTTCTTCAATAATTCACCGTTTGTCAATATTTCAGGGTTGCGGTTTATGTGTAAGCGATATAGTGAAATAAAGATAAGGTACTGCATTTTTCTCTCCTCTCTCACAGGTTTCAGTGCACTTTGTATTGTATTGGACTTGCTGGACTCCCTGTGCTGACAGTGTGTCCTCGCTCTCCTCTTTCTTTCTTTCTCTCAGATGTCGGGCGGCCGGGTGGAGAGCCTGATTGATGCTCTGCAGGCTCTGGGTCTCAATGAGGGAGTGAGGGTGCTGAGGGAGGCCGAGCTCAAGGACAAGACCCACACCACAGGTGAGTAGGGGAGGTTGAACCGTGGCCAGTAAACCCCTCGCTCCATCCTGACCATCGGGGTCTGACGCACTGAAGCTGCAAAATTATAAGTGTGCTGTCAGATAGGATTTAATAAGGAGAGCAGGCACTGTACTGGCATTCTGAACGACAGTGTGTACTGCAGACACAACACACACACAGACTGCCAGCAGCTCCCTGACTCACCAAGACCACATCAGACATTTATTTTAATTGTAATTACATTTATATAAAGAAAGATATAATACTTCTTCTGCTGGATTCTGCCGAGTCAACACCCTGGTTTGAACATTCGCCCCATCCCAGCTTTTAACTGAAGGTGCAATTTTTACCATGAATTTCTGGTTTTTAATAACCAGGAGCAAATAATACCTGAGGGGAAATGTCACGGCTCACGTGAATAGAATAAACTGTGTAGAAGTAGTTGCTCTGTGCTCAGGGGTGGGGTTATCTTCAGGTGAGATAACGAAGACGTGGTGTTTGGTGGTTTCGGATCAGATGATCCAGACTCCGCTGTCTGATTGATTACACTTTCCTGTTACGCTACAAGCCATATTTGGGATTTTATTTTATTTTTTTAGACACTTCAAGAGCTTTTTTTGTATCGGACATTTTAATGCTGTAGTGCTAATTCGGATGGTAATGTAGTATTTTGTTTAGTGTTTTGTTTTAACACTGGACTTTATTTTTTTATTTTAGAGTTTTTAAATTTTTTAAATTTTAAGCATGCCTAATTGTAAACTTAATCCATCAATCTAATGTTAAAAGTACTCTCTGCAATAATGCCCGTCATTTTTCCCCTGCCTGAGTCAACGCCCTCCCACACTTTTGCCTTAATGACAACTTTATGCTCCTTCGGCAGAATCCGGTAGTTGTAAAGGTTGTGATTAATTTTTTTTAGTACAGTGCTCCCTCGATAATTCACAGTTCGATAAATTGGTCACAGTAACACCATGTTGACAGCCTGCATTTACCTGTATAAGGACCCTTTATTTATTTATTTATTTCCCCCCACCTGAAAACAGGTTCTAGTGTTTTCAAAGGTCATTCAACCAGATTGCTGTTGTCATCTGGCTGAAATCCAAAATAGTTCCACACCAAGCTTCTTTCTCCGGAATTCGCCATTACAGCTGCAGTCATTTATTTTTCCCAGACTGCGGAACACTAGATACTAGATGCCGAAATAATGAGGGAGCACTCTTTTGTTTTGTGTCTGTGTGCTAACACTCCCGTCTGTCCCTCCCTCTCAGAGGTGAAGGTGGACAGTGGCTATTGCAGTTAGTCTGTAGTGTTTGTTTTGTACACTAACCCGTCTCTCCCTTTCTCTCCCTTGGTCTCAGAGGTGAAGGTGGACAGTGGCTATTGCAGTCAGTCTCTAGTGTTTGTTTTGTACAGTAAAACTTCCCTGTCTCACCGTCTCTTTCCCTTACTCTCAGAGGTGAAGGTGGACAGTGGCTATGACAGTCAGTCGACAGAGCAGCTAGAGCATGAGAAGATGGACGAGTCTGTTCCAGCCAACTCCTGAGACCAGCAGACATCCCTCCCTCCCTTCCAGCTCTGTGACATCACAGTACAGCACAATGATATCACATCCAGTACGGTGACATCACAATCCAGCATGTGACATTGTAACCAGGAACCCAGGTTAATAGTTTTAACAACCCCCCCTTTCCGTTTGAGAGGTTGAGCAGGAGTCTCTGTTATACTGTGCAGTAGAGGAACAGCATGCGCTGGTGCAGTAGAGAGGGGGCTGCTGCAAAATGGAAGAATCACAATTCATAATTCCCAGGTGGATCATGTAAAATAGTTTACCTCCAAATCACTAATTAAAAACTGTCCACTGCAGACACATCTGCCCATCGTTCTCTTTGATACAACAAGACCACGTAAGACTTTTATTTGAATTATATTTCTATGTCTGTGCATGTGATGCCGCAGAAGATTTTTATATAGAGAGATAATGTATTTGATAATGTATTCATTTTGGGTGCATTCGGAAGCCCTGGCAATTTGAAAGTGAAGACGGCGTGCTAATGTCTTTTTCTGTGTTACGTTTATTTTTAAATAAAATCTGCTCTGAAAAGCGAGCTCTGCTTTTATTTTATTGCATATACCTGTGAACCTGTTTTAAAATACTGACAACCGTGTAAGGCCTGTGCTTCCCTCTCGACTGCAGAGCTTGCTGTTTAGTTGAATGGCGAGATGCTTGACTTCGAACCCTGAGGTTGGCGATTCGCATCCAGCCCTCGTCTCTCCATTCAGTTCAATGGGATGAAACAGTGCTGTAGGACCAATAATAAGCCACTCAAGAACGACGAGCCAGGAATCTTTTTAAACAATGTCCTGTTTTATTCATCAGCTACACCTTCCCAAGAAACAAAAAGAAGCTAAATATACAAGCAATATATTCTTCGTACAGGATCATTTGTTTATAGGCTTTTTAAATAGAAATAAAAACATTCAAAATAAATCACGTTTTGAAGCTAACTAGAACATGGAGCTGCAGTTCCACCTATTTCTACAGTCTTTGTGTTTTTAGTACATGTATATAAAACAGTGTTAAAAATACAATCTTTTTAAACTCTCAAGAGATCTCATTTATCGGTAAAATAACTCAGAGAGTGTTTTCTCCTGATAACTTTAAAAAAACAAGGGAAACACTGATCGTTCTCCAGATATTTACAATTTATATCAGAGATTCTGATGAGGAAATAAGCAAGCATGGACTGTTTCAAAACACTGGTGTTGAAGAAATGGATTCTTCCAAAGGATTATAGCCCTGTTTTAAATTACAACAACACATCTCTGCACCTGTTCTTTTAAAATGTGAAACATTTTAAAGTGCAACCAAAAAGGAGGGGAATTCATAAAAAAAAAAAAAAAAACTCTTACTTGCCTGTTCTTCAAACACCTGTTTTTAAAACCACATGCATGGGACTCCCTTTCCATTAGTCACTACTGTACCACAAAATGTAGGATTGAGCAAGTTTTATATTATATATATATATATATATATATATATATATATATATATATATATATATACAAGAACAAAACTTGCTGAGATTAATAGAATGACCAGGTCCCTCAGCTGTTACCACGAGGCCCTTAGAAATGTTTCCCACAGTAAAAGCAAGGCTAAGCGTAATACAGCACAGTGTAACCACCGTAAACACAGAGAGGTATGGTAAAGCGTGTTTAAAAAAACACATGCCAAACCATGACAAACTATGGTAAATGCCTAGTATAACTATGGGGGGAAAACTGCAGACTTTCTGTGCAAATTTACCAAGGTGAACTTTTTTGCAAGAGACCCCGTCACCTCCAGGGGACAGTCAGTCAATCAAGCATCAGTGAAATCTACATACACAGCAAGAGAATGGGCCAATTGTTCAACACCATAGCTCTGTCAGCTAGCAACAGCCAATAATAATTATTATAAATAAACAATAGTAATAATAATAATAATAATAATAATAATAATAATATAGCTTGTAGCAACCCAAGATTATTTGGAAGTGCTTCTCAATAAAGAAAATTAAAAAAGATGTATGGAAATCTCAGTAATGTACTGGGGATCTGAGAGCCAGCTAATTCAATACAGTATAGAAAACTCAGTACTGTACTGGGGATCTGAGAGCCAGCTACTTCAATACAGTCTAGAGAAATCAATACTGTACAGGGGATCTGACAGCCAGCTAATTCAACACAGTATAGAAAACTCAGTACTGTACTGGGGATCTGAGAGCCAGCTACTTCAATACAGTCTAGAGAAATCAATACTGTACAGGGGATCTGACAGCCAGCTAATTCAACACAGTATAGAAAACTCAGTACTGTACTGGGGATCTGAGAGCCAGCTAATTCAATACAGTATAGAGAATGTAGCCTTAAAAATAATGTAGGCGTATACCCTGATAGTAATTTATTTTCTAACAGCAGCACAAGATAGCTGCTGGCCCATGAGAATGCCAGTTGCACTGCCCCATACATCACCAGATGAGAACTGTTCCAACACTTTTTTTAGTTCTCAGCGGGGGACACCTAGTAGGCTGAAGAAGCCAGAACAGCACTGCAGTCTGTGTAACTGAGATACAGAGGATGGCTTTGAAATCCAATGGCTTAGGAGTCAGAACGTCAGAGGACCCAATAGTCCTGCTTGCCCTTGTGCTGGTTGACTTCCTCCTCAGTTCCTCCTTGTAAAGATGTTGGCTTGGTGTTTACTGTTTAAAGCCTGTGCATGCATGAAAAGGTGCACCCCCATTGTAAAGCCCCCTCCCCCACAGTCGGGGTGTAAATATTTTACAAAAAGTGTCCTCTGTTTACTAACCGTCAATTGTTCTCCGTAAAGTACCTATCTCGGTCAGCGCCTTACTCATTTGTTTTGTTGCTAAATTCTCAAAGCTGTTTACTCTGATCCATTAGTAGCACAGTTTGTTCAGAAGTAACCCAATAAAGTCATGAAGACTTTCAATTCAGGGCCTTGAATAATGTATTAAGTTGTTTCTTATTTATTTTAGATGCTTACTTGGTGTTTTTGCTATTCAGAAGAAGAAAAAAAGTGTGGTAATGGGGATTTGGAGTGAATAGAGTGAAAACTACCATTCAGACAACATGTGATTAAACTTCCCAACTCACTGAGATTCCCAATACAGAATGGACTGAAGCAAGGGACAAGATTCTCAAAGCTACTTACCTCAATTTTAATCCCCAAGACAAAATAACTTAAATAACGACTTTAAAACGAAGAAGAATCTTAAGGACCCTTCCAGCTCTTAAATTAAAAGTCAGAGTTGTTTATTTCTGGTTTGGTACCGTTATTGGGTGCGTTTTTTTCATTCTGAAAACATTATACTAATGACAGTTTAATTGGAGTAAACGGCTTTGAGAATGTATCCCTGTGTCTCAATGCTAGTGAGCCCACAGGATGACAGACATACTCCATCAAAGAGAACAGACTTTCTTCATCGTTGTTGCCCGACAGCGCTGTGAGAACAAGAGTCACTTGAGAGCACATTCGTTTTAGCTCCATTTTAAAAGACATGCTGCTCAGCCCTGCAGCGTCATTTACAAGCACAGGGACAGGGTGAAGATGCACCAGCCCCCTGAACAAATAAATATACTGTACACCAATAAATACAGAAATACACACAGAAATAAAACAATTCAGAAAATGCATTCATTAATATAGAAGTACATACAAGCAAGACATGACATACCAGCAATACATTTGTCACATTCAATGATTGAATTATTAATACTATTTTTTTAACCTGCTCTTGGAATCTAAAGTATCATTCAATCATTCAAATTAATTTAAAAATAGAATGAGCAGGTGAATCACACTGTTCGAAATCACACCAGCGTGTTGCTAAGCAGATGCAGAGCTCAATCTAGACAAAGCGATTCTTGTTTAATTTCGTTTTAAGCATAGCTTCTTTTCCATAGTTATACTTGTTATATAAATAGAGTACTCTATGAAGGTGCACAGAGTGCTGTGGTCTCTTTCACTTGCAAGGATCGCCCTAAACAACACACTGGACCAATTCGGGGCTCGTCCAGGTTATTCAGCCTCATCCACACTGGTGGAGTAACTGCAGGACTCTATGAACGCCCATGCTGTCTCCTCTGTATATAACTGCAGGACTCTATGAATGCCCATGCTGTCTCCTCTGTATATAACTGCAGGTCTCTATGAACGTCCATGCTGTCTCCTCTGTATATAATGCAAAACGATGCACACTTAATTGCTAAGAAGCTGCTAATTGTTCTGATCTGTGTATTACACTGCACAGTATTCTCCAAACATTTTAATAAAATAATAAATCATTTTGGATAAATATACTGTATTTGAGATTATGTTTTAGGGGAAGTTTCCAAGGCTGCATGATGAAATCTGGCTGCTTGATTCTCCTGCTGTAGCCAGTCAATCTGTGCAGCTGGACTGAAATCAGGTGAACGCTGGGCAGTGAGACAAAAACACTGATTGTCATGTTTCTGATCACAGTGCATGTATCCATTCCTTTTTAAATCAGGAACAAGAAGTTCCGAGCTGAGTAATTCCCCAGAAAGAGCATGCACATCTGTAGCATTCATGGTAAAGAGAATGTTGATTCCAAAAGCAATTCTGATGGTAAGTCTTTCCCAGTCAGTGTCAATGTGACAGCAGCTTTAAATGGCTTGATAAAGTTGATTCTTTTAAAAAATGCAAGTAGGGCTTCACGAAAAGAGCAAGCAGCGTCAATCACTAAAACACGGAGCTTAGCTTCCAACTTCTTCCATGAAAATTTTGCCTGGAAATATTTCAGATTTTCTTAAAAATAAAAATAAAAGATAATTCAGACAGGAGTCTCCAAGCATTTTCAGAGAGAATTCCGTGAAAGCAAACCTCCTGAATGAAACCCTAACGTGTGAGCGATGAGACTGAAGGATGGTAGCTTCACATTCCTGCTGGAGGTTCAGATCAGCTACACACATCAGCTACACACAGACAGACAGACAGACAGACAGACAGACAGACAACTCACTGATTCAGTTCACTTCCTGTTAATTAATGCGTCAGTCAGCCTGTCAGTCAGGTGACCTCCATGGCTCCCATTGGCCGGTCAGAGTGAGGAGCAGTAAGGACTGTGCATAGCCCCTCCCTTCCCCTGTGTACAATAGCGCCCTCCTGTGGCTCTCTCCCCTCACTGCTTCACTGCCTGCCTATAGCTGTGTCGCTGGCCCTCGCTGCGCTTGCCCTGGCCCGCGGCCCCTCCCTGGCTGGGGTCATGGGGAAGGGTCGGGCTGGAGTGAGCTCTCTGCAGCCCATTGTCTTCAGCCTCAGGTCCCTCGAACAAGCGTGACTCGAAACGTGCCAGATCCTCCTCTCCACAGCGCAGCTTTGCCCGCAGCAGCATCGCATACGTTCCATAACGAGTTTTCTGTGGAGAAAGGAGAGAGGGACGGAGGGAGGGAGACGCAGGGGTGAGAGGACAGCTTTAGTCACCTATTATATAGTATACATAACAATAACCACTACTGGCATTTATGTAACATCATTAGAATTTTGCTATTTTACCATCCACCTTACATCTCTCTCCCATTCTACCTGTTCTCCCCCCCTCCCCTCCCCTCCCTCCCCTCCACTGTCCCCACGTGGGAGGGAGGGGAGGGGAGGGAGGAGTGGACTCTCCACCACCCTTCCCCTCTCCTCACCTCAAACTCCAGGTACTCGTTCCTCTGCCTGTACTCCTCCAGCTCTCTCCCCTTCACCTTGCGTTCGGGGGGGTAGGAGCACAGCTCTGCCAGCTCTGCCGAGGTGGCGCGGAACCGAGCCTCGTGGGACTGGACCTGCTCCTCCTGAGGATCCAATCAGAACCAGGGTCAAAACCACAACCAGAACCAACTGAGTAGGGGTAGGGTGCAGAGTTCAGGGTGTAGGGAACAGGGTACATGTGATAGTTTGGTGCTGCTGGCAGGGAACAGGATGCAGACTGTAGGGTGAAGGGTGTAGGGAGCAAGGTACCTGTGATAGTTTGGTGCTGCTGGCGGGGAGCAGGATGTAGGGTGCAGGTATCATGATGCAGACTGTAGGATGTAGGGAGCAGGGTATAGGGTACCTGTGATAGTTTGGTGCTGCTGGCAGGGAGCAAGGGCCGGCTGAATTTCTTCTGGGAGCCGATGGCCGCCGGGAAAGGCGAAGATGAGAAGATGGCTGCCACAGTGTTGATTCGCGTGATCCATGACTGCATCTGATCAGCATCTCTGAGGGAGCAAGAGCAGCAAGCGCGGGGTTAATCCTTCAGCTGTGCCCTACCACTCCGCTACACCCTTTCCTCACTCCTCTCTCTCTCCCTCTCCCCTCACTCACTGTGCCTGGAACAGGAAGACCCTCCAGTCCGCGGTGCGCAGGTAGAACACGTGGGGTCTCTTGCTGTAGTCGGCAGCTTTCATGGCGAGGGAGTGGTGGATGGAGATAGCGTTCTTCAGATCCTCATCTGAGAGCTGTTTGTCAGGCCTGTACTCCCCCTGAGAGAGAGAGAGAGAGAGAGAGAGAGAGAGAGAGAGAGAGAGAGAGAGAGAGAGAGAGAGAGAGAGTTAGTTCTTTCAGGGGTATTAACAGACCTGAAGGCCCAGCAAAAGCAGCTCTCTACTCTTCCACCTCATATCTCTGAGGTCCCACTGCTGTGCTCACATTCATGAGTGCAATTTAACCAACTATCAGTGTGAAAATACATTGGGATCTGCAAAATCTCACACTTCCCTGATAGCAGCTAATTTGTCTCTTTCATGTTGGTTGGCAGACAGTTATACAGACAGACAGACAGACTGACAGTTATACAGACAGACTGACAGGCGGGCATGCAGACAAGCAACCAGACAGACAGACAGACAGACAAACAGACAGGAAGGCAGACAGACAGGAAGGCAGACAGACAGGAAGGTAGACAGACAGGAAGGCAGGCAGACAGACAGACAGGCAGGCAGGCAGGCAGGCAGAGAGACAGAGAGACAGACAGACATGTGTTCTGCACCTTCTGCAGGTAGAGGATGAGTCCCTTCAGAACAGCGTAGAAG